>NW_006160214.1:1012302-1029844 GCF_000334495.1 Tupaia belangeri chinensis
AGGATGCCTAAAGTTAGACTTGTGTTCATGGAAATGTATATATCAGCTGTGGTTGCTATGAAAATATTTAGATTAATTAAGGTCTTTAGTAATTCAATAAAATGTGGGGGTAAAACAGTATAGAAAGCAAACATAGATACCAGAGACACTGTGGGAGGAGAGTGGGAGATGGCAGAGGGTAAGAGATAGGGAATCAAGGATGGGAGGGAAAAAACAAAACACAGAAAACAAGGAATGGAAAATTATTTGCTGACAGTAACATGTTTGTTGATGTGCTTGATTGAGACAATATACAGTGTACTCTGGATAGAAAATCTTATTTTGTATGTTGTAATGATGTACAGTGAATGAATGCAAAGAAATAAATTTAAACAAAAAAATTAATAAATTTATATTCATTCCCTAAGCATTGTGACAGCATACAAAATGAGATTTCCCATTCAGAATATACTGCATAGTGGCTTAATCATGCATATTATCATCAATAATTTCTCACCCATAGTGCTATTGACATTTAGAGCCAGCAAATGGTTTGATCTGGGGCTGTCTTGTGTTGGTGGATGTTAAGCAGCTTTCCTGGTCTCTAGTCAGTAGATGCTAGTACATGCTCCTCATCCCCCAAGTCATGACAACTGAAAATGTCTCCAGGCACTGTCAAATATTCCCTGGGTGATAAAATCAAACCCCAATTGAGAACCACTGCTTTAAATCTACATTAAAATACTAACATTAAAGAATAGAGGCAGAAAAGTTCTTCAGAGGTTCATCAGCAACACGTCAAAAGCACTTACAGTTCACTTTGAATCATTGTTTCTTAAGAGTTGATAGGATTTGGAAAGTAAGTTCTTAGCCTCTATGCATTTAAATTTGTGATATATTGTATTGTAAGGGTAATAGTGTTTACCTAAAATTGAGATCCTAATACCTACTGCATTCCTGGACTTTTCATTTTAGCTACAGTGAATTGATTAGCAAGTCTAACATACAAGCCATTGCGATCTCTTGGTTCCTGCTAGATAATGGGCACACCACTCTTGATCAGGAGTTGCTGAATAATAATCCACTGTTCTAAAGGAGAGACCTAACTATGGAGAGGATGTAATTAAAAATAACAAGCTGCACATTCTAGTTACCACAGTAGCAGCTTGGTTCTGTGTGTCTTGAGTTGTTTGGAGGAAGATCCTGCACTTTTAACAGAACTCCTCTTGTGTCTGTGTTAATCAATGCTCTTGTGGTCAACAGAAGTTTGATGCTTTCATGCTGATACAGTCACTCTATCAGCTAAGAGTTGAATAATAACACAGAGAAGGGATAATAATAGACACTTGGCAGTTCTAATGACCACTTCCTTCAGCCTGGAGAGCCTGTCAACCTTGGTTAAAGAGTCAGCAGGCTGATTTCTTTTTAATTTGGACATATGACACCAAGGATTTCACTTCTTACTGTGTACAGTGTGATAACCTGGTTGAGGAACCACATGTCAAGTAGTTGCTCACATCACATGAAATTGACTATAATGTTTTCTCTCTGTTTGGGGGCATATTTTCTTGGCTCACTTGCAGAGACAGCAAGGGAGAATGATTTTACAACACACCGAAAGAAAGAGAGAGACAGAGAGAGAGAGAGAGAGAGAGAGAGAGAGAGAACTTAAAAAAAAAAAGTCTTCTTAATGATTAGCATTGTTTTAGGTTTTTAACATTACACTAATTTAGACTTTTTGTATCTTCTCTCTCTCATTAGGGCATCACCCTGTGTCCAGGCAACTGACCTATCTTTTCCCCTGGAAATTCTGATGGATTCTGCCTTTTCTCTTAGCAGCTACACTCCTGGACTTGATTTCCTCCAGGCATGTAAGTTAAAAAAAACAAACAGAAAAGAATCCTGTCTTTTACTTTCCTTGGGCTGGTGCTATCTCTAGAGTGCTATGCTCCCAGCAGATGGAGAAATGATGACTGCTGTTTCGGCTCATGAACAGCTTACCTTAGCGATTCAAACTGGAGATCAAAGAACTGCAAGGGTTGTAAGACAGACATATCAAAAGCCAATCTTTTAGAGCTGCCAGTTTTTCATAAATTCACACAAAGGCAGCCTAGTCACAGGTAGAATATGTATCCTTTTTCATTAAAGAAGAAACAGAATGTAATTTTCAGGGACATAAACACTGTCCCTTTTTATGAGTGTAGATTTGTACATTGTATCCCATTCACAAGCTGAAAAAGACAGGACTACAGTGTGGTTAAATAAAAGAGAACAATATTCCACAATATTCCCTTTTTTTTTTCTTTTTCTTTTGGATAGAGTTTTTGCTACAGGGTGCGTACACTTGCCACAAAGACAGAGAGAGACAGAGAGACAGAAAGCGAGTAATCACCCCCACCCCCGCCCCCGGGGCGGGGGGGATGGCCATGCTGCAATCCGTTCTCCTCCATTCTCCTCTCAGGATCTTGGGTACGCATGCACATGTGCCTGGTGTGAGTTTAAGCCACCAGGTCTGGGACTTGAGCAGTTGTTGACTACATGGGAGTCAAGCGACATAGCCATTATGCCAACTGCTGGTTCCCGAGAATAGTATTCTTGAAACATATTGTTTCAATTAGCATAAAGGACCAAGTTACGGAGAGGACAATTTTGCTTGTGTATCAAATGGCAAGCTTCCTAAGACATCAAGAGTTTAGAAGACATAATAAAATGCCTAGAAGGATTTGAGAAATCCACAGATAGTTAATTGGTTACTATCATTATTCCTAGCCTCTTCCATAAAGAAAACTTCTCGAAACATTCTATACCATCTTTGCTCCTCTGAGAGCAAAGATCTTTGAAAGATATGACTGAGGCTAGCAGGTGGTGGTTGAGGGTGCTGGACTCCACATGGCTGACTGCAGTTAGAGTCCCAGACCTGGTGGCTTGCTTTCTTGCTTTCCTTATCTCTTGCTCTCTCACTCTGTCCTTCTCTGGTCAGATTAAAATAAATAAACAACGTTAAATATAATCATTATTCATTTTTTAAAAATAATTACTTATTTAATGTTATTTATTTATTTAAATTTGACAGATAGAGACAGAATAAGAGAGAGAGAAAAAGTGAGAAAGCAAGCCTTCAGGTCCGAGACCTGAACCGGTCAGCCATGTGGAAGTCCAGCACCCTCAACCACTATACCAACTGCCGGCCCCATAAAATAATTCTTTAAGAAAAAAAAAAAGATGACTAGTGAATTATAGAATTTTGCCACATTACTGTTTGAATATCCTCGAAATGGAGATAACTAAGTACAGGAATTGTTAAAATAATTAAAATTTAAAAAGTATATGTATCTAGGGGTCAGCAGATGGCACAGCAGTTATGTTGCAGGATTCCCACATGGCTGACCATGATTCAAGTCCTAGACCCTGTGGTTTGGGTCTCACACAGGGCGTGTGTGTTTGCATGTCCAAGATCCCAGGAGGAGAATGTAAGAGAAGGGATTGCAGCATGGCCTTAGGGGGTGATTTCTTACTTTCCCTCTCAGTGTCTTTGTCTCTTTCTCCAGTGAGCACAAGTGCTGTAAGGCAAAAACCTCTTAAAAAATGTATCTATTTATTTTTTTTAATTTTTAAAATTTATTTACTTTTTTGGAGAGGTTTTTGCTATAGAATGCATGAGTTCACCAGAAATACAGAGAGAGACAGAGAAATAGAAAGCAAGAAATCACTCTGCAGGGGGGATGGCCACGCTGCAATCCCTTCTCCTCCATTCTCCTTTTGGAATTTTGGGCACACACTCACATGCACCCAGCATGAGTTTAGGCCACCAGGTCTGGGACGTGAACCGTGGTCGACTACATGGGAGTCCAGTGGCATAGCCATTATGCCAACTATGGGTCCCTCTATTCCTTACATGAGTAGGAGAGACAGAAAAATAGAGAGAGAGAGGAGAAAGAGAGAGAGAGAGAAAGAGAGAGTGCCCTTGATATGTGCCCTATCTCAGAGTCCATCCCCAGCTTTACCCAACCCCAAATCATGGGCATATGTGTGCCCAGCACACTGAGGGAGGTCTCTGGACTTGAACCAGAACATTCTCATGCAGGATTGCCTCTCAAGGCATCATGTTTTACCATGTGACACTGTCTGCCCCCAGAAATGATTGAAATATTGAAGAGAAGCTCATCTTCTATCGTGATGTGTCTAGTTTCTTAAGGTGTTAATGGATAGAGCATATATTTCCATCTGATCACTAGGAGAAATGTACTGCTGGATCTTTATGCTCCTTGTTCTTTACATCTGATAGACATTTACTCAGCATCTATTATGTTGCAGGTAGCACTAGAAATAGAGATCCAAATACACAGTCATTGGTTTCAAGGCAGTCATATTCTAGTAGATACAAAAACAAATAAAAAAATTTCTGATATTATGGTAACGGCTAAGGTGGAACAATACTTAGATCCAGCTGAAGGAGGCATTAAGGGTCAGAAAGAGGGTTTGGGAAAGGAAGGTAACTCAGACTACTCTTGAAAAATCTGAGAGAAAAATTCTGCTTAGGAAGAAGAGGCAAACATTCTAGAAGTCTAAGTCTAGGTTTCCTTCTGCTTAGGGACTACTTAGAAGTTGAATAAGGGGTTGGCAGGTGGCATAGTGGTTAAAGGTGCTGGATTCCCACATGGCCAACTGTAGTTTGAATCCCAAACCTGGCAGTTTGCTTTTTCTCTTTCTCTCTCTTTCAATCTCTGTTTGGTCAAGTTAAATAATAATAATAATAATAACAAATGAAATTAAATAAATAATTCTTTTAAAAATAAATTAATTAAGAAGTTGAATAGACCTGAAGAGGAGGCCTAGAGGGTTTATATTTGGTTTAAAAGGAGGGGATCTAATCATTGAGGAGGCTGCTCTGGAGGCTGTCTATCTAATATGAATACATTTAGTTGTTACCTATGCTATTAGTTTATATCCTCAGAATTTTCTCCTTTGTATTAAAGACTAAGGATTTTTGGACCAGCAGATGGTGTGGTGGTTAAAGGGCTGGATTCCCATATGGCCAAGTGTGGTTTGAGTCCTAGACCTGGCAGTTACTTGCTCACTTTCCTTCTCTCTCTCTCTTTCTGTCTTTCTTTGGTGAGTGCACATACCCTGTAGTAAATTAAAAATAAATAAATCTGGGACTAGCAGTTGGTGTAATGGCTGTCACTGGACTCCCATGTAGTTGACTGCAGTTTGAGTCCTGGGCCTGGTGACTTAAACACACTACAGGTGCGTGTGCGTGCGTGTCCAAGATCCTGAGAGGAGAATGGAGGAGAAGGGATTGTGGCGTGGCCATCCCCTGGTGGTGGTGGGGGGTGATTTCTCACTTTCTGTCTCTCTGTCTCTCTTTCTGTGAGTACACGCACCCTATAGCAAACACCTCTCAAAATAAATAAAATTAAAAACAAAGAATTCTTTTTTTTCAAAGAATTCTTTTAAAAAATTTTGCTTATTTTAAAAATATTTATTTTATTTTTAATTACGATATATATATATATATATCTATATATATATATAGATATATATATATGTATTTCCCCCTATTTCTCACCCTCTGCCATTTCCCACCCACCTCCCACACTATCTCAGGTGTCTACAGTTGTTTTCCATTCCTTTTCTTCTCCACATTTTATTGATTCACAAAATTTCTTAAATAATCTAACTACTTTCAATAGTTAGTTCCTACGACATAGAGAGATCTGTGAATACAGTCTGATTTTAGGCATGAAACTCTGAGTAGAATGAATATACTATAAGGTAAGCACCTAGCTCATGCTATATAGCTTACTACAGTCATTAAATAGGTATTTGTTAATATATTTTTTAATTTCAAGAAAAGCAGTTTTAGCTTTAGTAAATTAAAGAAATGCTAAGGAACTTTGCTTAAACCTTAAATCCAGGAAACAGGTTAGGATTCTGTTCAAATAGTAGGTACATGAACTTATTGTCAGCTCAAGACAGGACAAAAATCCTTAAAACTAGAAAACAAATCTAGAAGAAAATTAGCAATGTTTTAGTTAAAATTCATAAAATTCTATTTCACCAGTTCAGTCTCATGTACTTAATCTGTCTTCTGTTGTACTCCAATCTTCCTGATTAAATTCGGGGATATAATATTCAACTCCAGACTTGTTAAGTTCACCATTTTCTTAGTTTTTGAACTCTTATTTCTGTGTGTCTGTATTTAATTTTTCCTGGTATAGCACTTCAGAAGTTCTTGGAGATTTGATCTGATGCTGGTAAATTCTTTCAGCTTTTGTTTATCTGAGAATATTCTTGTCTTTTCTTCCCATAGGAAGGATAATCTTGCCGGGTACTGTGTTCTTGGTTGAAATTGATTTTCCCTTAACACTTTGAATATATTTTCCCATTCTTTCCTCGCTCACATTGTTTTTGATGAGAGGTCTGCTGTCAGCCTGATAAGATATCCTTTCTAGGTAACTTGACACTTCTCTCTTGCTAATGTCAGTAGCTTGTCTTTGTCTGTGGTTTTTGGTCAATTTGGCTATAATGTGTCTTGGAGAAGATCTTCTTGGGATGATTCTATTCGAGGTCCTTTGCATTTCTTGGCACTAGAACTTTGAATGCCTCTCTAGGTTTGGAAAGTTTTCTTGCAGGATTTCATGGAATAGATTATCAATGCCCTTATTAGTCTTTTCACCTTCTGGGATATCAATTATCTGGACGTTTGGGCATTTGATGGTATCTAGTATTTCTCGCATATTATTCTCACTTTTTGGGACGATTTTCTCAGTCTTTGTGTTGGATTTTTCTAGGCCAGTGATTCTATCTTCTATATCTGAGATTCTATTTTGTTTATGATTTGACCAGATTCTTTTAATACTTTCAAGGAAGGTTTTTGACTTCCTGTATTATAGCCTTCATCTCTAATGGGTCTATTTTACTCTTTTTTTATAGTGAGTATTTCCTCTTTTAGATCTTGCAGAAACTTCCTCACCTCCTGGAACTCATCAGCTCCTTTCTCTTGCCTCTTCTGTGATTCATTGTCTCTTCTCTTCCATCTCTGTTAGCTTTGTCACTATGAATATTCTAAATTATTTGTCAGACATTTCCATGAGTTTCATTGTACTGTCTGAGGATGAAGACGAGTTATTCTTTTCCCTTGGAGGAGAAGAATTTTCCTGCTTTCCTCTATTTCTTGTGACCCTGTGGTGATTTATAATCATCTGATGAATGGTGTATTTCTTTCTAATTCTTGAAGTTCAATCTGAGCGTTCAGAGGCATGCAGGAGGAGGTGATCTGCAATTTCTCTTCCATTCCGTTTTCACTCTTTGTGCATCAGATTTAGTGGGAATAGAGGAATATTCTGACCCTAATTGTATTCAGATGTTTAGATCCTATTCACTTGGACCTGTCTAAACACTTAGTGCATAGAGGCCACCAGAAATGAATCTGGAGAGAGAAGTCTTAGCAGAAAATCTTCATTTTTAGTCAAGGAAACCAGTATTTCACAGCTCAAGTTTGGTATCTATCTCCAGAATTATTTATTTTACTTATTCATTATTATTATTATTATTTTTGAATTTGCTACATGGCACACACACTTAGCAGAGAGACAGGAAGAGAGAGAGGGGAAAAGTGAGAAAGCAAGCCACCAGGTCTAGGACTTGAAATATGGTTGGCTATGTGGTTGTCCAGTGCCCAAACCGTCATGCCATCTGCCAGCTCCTAAAATTACTAGTAGATGAGGCAATGGTTATGTTGCTGGATGCTCAGTCAACTACGGTTTGAATTCTGGACCTGTTGGCTTAAAATTCATGCTGGGTGCATGTGTGTGCGTGCCCAAGATCTAAACAGGAGAATGGAAAAGGGGTTGTAGGTGTGGCTATCACTCTTACGGGGGTGATTTCTTACTTTCTGTCTCTCTGTCACTCTCCATCTCTCTGGTGAATAAACATACCCTATAGGAAAAAAAAAAAACAAAAAAACAAAACAAAACAAAAAACAAAACTCTAACAAATTTTTTATTAATTTGCTTTTTGATTTATTTTTATAAAATACAGAACAATTTCATGTGATATTATTTGAAACCTATCATGACAGTGAGTCAAAGCTGTGTTGAAAGAATGACAAGTCTAATTTATTTGGTGAAACAATCGGAAAGATGAATTATTATTTGGCAGCATGTGTTTACTGCTGCTTGCTTATGTATTTGAAACTGATAATTAATCTTGGATGAACACTGGATTTGGGTAGAGTTAATAGTTGCTTTTCAATCATGGGGCAGTGGGAGGCCACCTAGGACTTGAGTTTAAATATAAAAAGCTCTGGCTTTTTAAAGATAGAGTATCCACAGACTAAACAGGTTTTAAACAATTAATGGTAGAACCAAATTGTAAGTAACCTGCCAGAGAACTATATGTAAAACTGGCTTTTAGAAGCTTTGACCCCCAACCTTTTACAATGGAAAGAATGATAATAATTATATTTTCAAGTGACAGGATTAGAATTAGTTTTGACTAAAGCTAGTGTACATTTTTAATACCAGAATAAGAACATACACATTATCAGAGTTTTCCATCCATTTTTAGCAGGGATTTATGAAACAACTTTGTCACAAAGCCTGGAATGATTATTTCTATCAGAGCACAACAGAAAATGTTATTAGATATTAAAGGCTCACCAATTACAGATTTATCTTTGCAATAGGGGCAGCAGACACATGATGAAAATATGCCATTTTCATTCTCTATATTCTTGATGCTGGCTAGCGGCAAATCAACTATATGAATAAAATTTCATATTAAAAATATTTTTATTGGCACATAATCGTACACACTTATGGGTACAATGTGACTTTTCAGTGGATGAATGCAATGCGTAATGATCAAATTAGGATAATTAGCATATTCATCATCTTAAACATTTATCTTTACTCTTTATTGGGAACATTAGAAATCTTCACTTTTAGCCATTTTGATATGTACAGTATATTATTGCTAACTGTAGTTATTTTTGCTATAGAACACTAGAGCTTCTTCCCCTTAGCTGTAGTTTTGTATTCATTAACCAACATCTGAGTGTCCCCCTGTGTCATTCCATTATTGGAATGATATCTGATACTGGGTGATTTATAAAGAAAGAGATTTATTTGGCTCATGAATCTGGTGACTGGAAAGTCTAAGAACTTGAAACTGGCATCTGACTGGCTTTTGGTGCTTTGTCATGACATAGTTACGAGTGGCAGTGGGTCTGCAGCTATGTGCAGAAAGAAAGACAAAGAAAAAAGAGGAAGAAGGAAAAGAAAAGTGAGAAAGATATAGAGGAAGGAAAAAGAAGCAGGTTTTCCCACTTCCTTTGTTTGTTTCAACCCATGATTCCAGTCAATTGGATGGTGGTGATCCACACTGAAGGTGAATCTTCCTCTTTCAGTCCACTGGCTTGCATGGCAATCTTGTCTGCTGATGTATCTGCCTGTATTGAAGGTGAGTTTTACTCTTACAGTTATAATCACTTCTTAATGCCATTATATTAATATCAGGGACCAACTTTTAAAATACGGATCTTTGGGGGATAGGTCATAATCTAAACCACAGCACCCCTATTTCCTATACCTCCTAGTCTATAGTAATTACTTTTTCTTTTTTTTTAAATTATTTTTTTAAATTGCCAGAAGGTGTATGTGCTTGCTGGAGAAAGAGAGAGAGAGAGAGAGAGAGAGAGAGAGAGAGAAAAGGAACCCTCCAGTGGGGCATTGTCATGTCACAAGCCTTTTTCCTTCTTTCCTCCTTCCCATTAGAAATTTGGGCTTTCATGCACACGTGTCAGCTCTGTTTTTGAAGCTTCTAGAGCCAGGATTCAAATCACAGTTGACAATGTGGAATCTGGCTCTTTTCACCACTGCATCCAGGGTCTCCCTCTATTAATGACTTTTTTATTCTCTACTTCTATGAGGGCGTTTTCAGTTCCACATATGAGTGAAAATGTGATTTTTCTCTTCTTGTGCTTAATGAAATTTTAAAACTCTATTTGCAAATGATTCAGTCAAACTTGGCTCTCTTTATAGCCTCTCTAAATTTTTACTTTTCTCTGTATTAGTAAATACAAGGTGAGGAATGTAGAAAGTCAGCTGGAGAAAGCTTATTACTCTCATTTATGAGGGGTAAGAAAGTGCTTTATGTAAGTGGTTGAACTCCGGACAAAGAACTTTAAATTTAGGCGTACTTATAGCCTCAAAGAGAAAAGCTGGACTGGACTTTAAAATAAAATGACAACTAAGAAATTGTGGTTTAAATCATGATGACCTAAAACAGGTAAACTGAGCCAAAATATATTAACAAAAAGGACTTTATTTCTGTCTGTTTTAAGGACTGCAGCTGACTTGCAGCCCCGATGAGCCTATTTTAGGTCATCCCAAACGTGCTCACGGAGGTCTTACAATCCTTAGATGAGTTTTAAAGGCAAAATCCAGAAGTGGGAGGGGATTATACTTGTTTGGGGACAGTTATTCTCAGCTACCAGGATCAATTGCAAGGGTGGTGTCAGTCTTAAGTTGACCAAGCACTCTTTGGGCAGAGTCTTGCAGAGTTAGTCCTTGTGTCAGGTTGCAGTGGTGTTTGTGCAATATTGTGATTCTAGTTGAGTTGTCCAAAAGTTCTTGATATCAGGCATGCATGAGAAAGCTCTTGGTTTGATTTAGTCATAGTTTTAGTGCAAATTGACATGACTCCATTTGATTTAGAAAACCTTTTCATAGTGAAAACCTCTAAGAAATCTGAAACCAGCCTCAGTATTATGGTCCCATTAACATAAAGATTTTTGTGTTCTGCTTAAGCTGCATTAATTCACCTGAGCCATAGCCTATAGATCCAAGGCTGAGGTCTGACAAGTAGATGTGGAAGAGGAAGGAAAAGCACAGTAGCTCCTGTGGAGGGGGGCGGGAGGGGGAGAGGGTAAACTGCAAACACAATCTTCCTGTATGTGTGTGGGATAAACTGCTTTAATACCGGTTGTTGCCTAGTGATGCCTTTGGGTGACATTTTTCTTTTTTTTTGGAGAGATTTTCGCTATAGGGCGCGTGCGCTCGCCAGACAGACAGAGACAGACAGAGAGACAGAAAGTGAGAAATCACCCCCCGGGGGGATGGTCATGCTGCAATCCCTTCTCCTCCATTCTCCTCTCGGGATCTTGGGCATGCACGTACACGCGCCCGGTGTGAGTTTTAAGCCACTGGGTCCAGGACGCGAACCGCGGTCGACCACGTGGGAATCCAGCGACATAGCCATTACGCTAACTGCTGGTTCCCGCCTTTGGGTGACTTTTTAAAAGACGTCTCCACAGCATCTCCACCAGGCAGAGTAGATTTTGGAGAACAGACTGCAAGCTAAATTTCAGCCCTGATTCACCCCCTCAACCAGGTGCCCAACCTAGTTGGTAATGCTGCGCGAGTGGCCTGCATTTTAATAAAGGTTCCTGAAAAAAAAAAAAAAGTCTCCATAGTAGATGCAAGTCATCTCAAAAAGCACCTGTCCAGGACCAGCAGTTAGCATAATGACTATGTTGCTGGACTCCCATGTAGTCCACTGTGGTTCAAGTCCTGGATCCAGTGGCTTAAAGTCATGCTGGTCGCCATGTGTGTGCGTGCCCAAGATCCCGAGAGAAAACTGGAAGAGAAGGGATTGCAGCGTGACCATCCCCCCTGGGGGGTGATTTCTCACTTTTTGTCTCTCTGTCTCTCTCTGTCTTTCTGGCGAGTAGCAAAAAACCTATAAAAAAAAATAGCACCTGCCCTAAACTTTTAAGTTTGAAGTATGAGGCTCATGTCTGCTTTTTTCTTTATTTGATCCAGTGTCTAGTATAAAGCCCAGCTCAACAAATACTTGATCTATAACTATGACTGATTGGGAACTAGATTAAAAGAATTATTACATGACTGTATTTCACAAATGCATCTAAGGAATAGAAATGCTTCAGTTGTGATAAGGCAATTGGATTTTCTCTGTAGGTCTAGACCTACAATTTTACTCATTGGGTTGTTATAGTAAAATGTCCCTCATTAACATGGATGACTTGCTATGCATTTGCTTTCTTTATCAGAAGAGGCTATATTAAGTACTTCAGTCTGTTCTTAATCATAGTACAGACAAATCACTATGGAGACGTATGAATATTCATCAAAAGTTCAAAGAAACTACAAAGTATAAAAACATAGAGGGGCAGTGAGAAACAAAGAGAGGAAAAGAGGGGAAGAAATCATCTGCAGAGGTAGTGAGTCAGGAGTAACTGCCTCACTAAGTAATTTTCCTTCTCATATTCTTTTCTTTTCCATCCACAGGGGAATATCTTTCTGAGCATACAGAAACCTTTCTCTGCCTATTTCAGCAAAGATGTTTCCTGTTAGCTCAGCACCCAGGTCATCAGAACACACACTTGTCTGATGAAACAGGGTTCTCCTATTTAAATAGATTTTATTAGCTACAAACATATGCTACCTGTGAAGAGCTTCCTAGATATGGCCTAAAGCATCTTTCTTTTGAACATTTTACTTTTCATTCAAACTAGGTTCTGATTCAGTGCCAAAAAGTATCTTACAATTGTCTTATTACCAGAAACCAGAGGTAGCATTCTTATTTTGGAACCATATGTGTCCCTGCTCTTGCTTCTTAACAGGTATATTCAATGCTTTGACTCCATAAGTGAATCAGATACACAGGAAATTTCATGCCCAGCTTCCTCCTTCTCCTCTTCTTCCGCTGATTCAGAAACTACTCATTTTGCCATGGATATACAGAAACTAATAACATTTCAAATTTCTTCATAATCTACTTCTGTTTCTAAGAAATTTCTAAATGGTGACTTCTAAATTTGTAATCTTTCCTGGCAGTTATTTTTATCCATCTGGAAATAGGAGCTAGGAATTCAGTAAATTTCATCATGTGAATTTTTTTTCTTTTTTTTTCTTTTTTTTTTTTTTTTGGTAAAGGCCCAAATTGGAATCTTTCAGAATTTTGCATAGTAGCTGTGGTGCTGTGGAAGATGGTGAGGCAAAGAAGGGCCCCAAATGCTTTTAAATCTGCTTTAAGCTCTGTATGATCTTCATGAAAAAAACAGTCAGATTAATTTGGGAACAGATAGTATGTGCTGCAAAGAACAAGGTGCGTAGATAGCTGGTTTATTTGTCTTAGGCAAATATTCTCTCATTCTTGAATGTGACCTCAATTATAGAAGACTTACAAATTAACGGCTCAGCCTGTTATCATCTTCATTTCTTGGTGTGGGGATATAAGAGGTTATGCCTTCTGTGAAAGAACTTGTGCCCAGAAATACTTGAGGAGGTAAATGGCACATAGCCTGGGAGCCCTATTTACTAGACCGGTAAAGGAAGACTTAAATCTCATTTGGCTAATCAGCAATTTTTCTTCTCAGCAGAGGGAATTCTAGTGAACTTTATTTAGGCAAAGAAATAAAAATGGCTTGGGGGTGAGGCTATTAAGTCTCCAGTTACAACATTTGAAACTTAATAATGACTCTTGGCTCTTTCCAGTAGGAAAGTACTATGCTGACTAGCTTACATCAGCATGGATGTTTTGCCCTCATTAACTTCATAGCTGTCAAGATTGTGACTTGTAAATTTGCACCCTTCACCTTGGTGGGAAAGGCCTTGTACTCATGGTTCCAAAGTGCAAAGGAAAGCATTTATTTTCCAGAAGGTCGAAGTGACTGGAATATTGAACTCAGTCATTTTCTGTGGAATTATGTCTAATGTAACTAGATACACAAAATAAAATATAGGAAAAGCTAGAATGTGCTTCATCTGAGGTGAAAATGGTTAAGTTAGTTTGTTAGCTTGAAAAAAGAATGATCTGAAACTGGAAAAAAAGGGCTGTCCTTATAGCACAGGCGTTAAGTGCTGTGTGTGGGGAGACAGATCCCACATTATTGACTGCAGTTTGAATACCAGTCCCAGTGGCTTTATAAACATGTGAGTACATGTGTGTATGTTCAAAATCCTGATGGGAGGGGGAAATAGAGAAAAGAGATTGAGGTATGATCATGCCCCTTGAGGATTGCTTTCTTTATCTCTGGTGAGCACACACACCTTCTGACCAAGAAAAAAAAAATTTAAGAAGGAAAGAAAAAACACAAAAGAAACCCCCTAAGATCAAGAACAAAAGAACAATTGGATGTAATTTTAAAACAATTTTAAATTAAAACACAACCTCAAAATCAGTTTGGTTTTTATGTATAGAGAGCCATTCACATTTATGGGAGGTTGGTTTAAAAACATGTAAAAGTAGACCAAGTTGCAATAGTGAGACTGAGTGATGCTGGTACTTGGCTAGCTGAGGCCACATGGAAGACTCAGGTTTGATTTTCAGACTACCCTAAAAAGCTGGGCATGGTAGTACATGCCTATTGTCTCAGAGGCTTGAGAGGCTGAGACAGGTGGATCATAAGCTTTGACCATTGTTGCGCAGCATAATGATACTCCATCTGGTAAAAAACAAAACAAGACAAACAAACAAACAAAAAAAACAGTGGACATTTTCTATTCCTTCAGTGTGAGGATTTTTTTTTTTTTTTTTCTGGTGATGGCTTGTGCCATCACCAGAAAAAGACAGAGAGAGGGAAAGTGAAACATAACTTCCCCTGGGGATGAGCATGCCACAATTCCCCTTCCTCTATTCTCCTCTTGGAATTTTGGGCATGCACGCACACATGTTCAGCATGAGTCTCAAGTTGCTGAGTCCAGGACTTGAACCAGGGCCAGCCATGTGGGAGTCGTGTCTTAACCACCACGCCATCTGCTGACCCCAAGGACTCTTGTTTATATGATGAACAATGAATATAAAAAAATAAATACCATTAAGATATTTCTGAGATTTTTGTCTTTGTTTTGTGTATTTAGTGTTAAGATATTAGCCAAATTTTGTTCTCCTGATACTTTCTCCATTTAGGAGAGAATTAGTAATTATGCCATCCACATGAAGCAAATCAATAGTTGTGTCTGAAGAATTTTTTTCCTTGAAGCAAGAAGTATGACCTATTACGAAAAATACCCTAAGATTATCATCATAAGCTCCTGATAACAAAAGGATACATCAACCTAGGATATGTTGGAAATGGGAGAGGAAGCAGATTATGTGTGGGGACATGCCCAGGTGCTGAGCACTCCATAAAACTAATAAAACAATAACAGGTGATTTGATGGCACATGGTCCAGTAACTGCAGGACTGATTAGTAGTGTGAACCATTACCTAGTAATAAAAACTTCTTTAGGAGTCAAGCTTTGTTGATTACAAATTAAACGTTATCCTATTTCACAAATTTGATTGTAAGACCTAGGCTAACAGTCACAGGAATTTTTCTTGAATCTTGGCCTCACTCTACTAGTCCAATCTGTTTGCTATGCTGAAAATGTTTCAGAGGGGAGTTAGGTGTTGTGACATTACATGGAAAGGATACTAAACTGGAAATTTAAAAGCTTGGCTTCTAGTCCCCAATGTGTCTCTAATTAGGTATGTCAAATGACGTATAAAAATTTGTTTAAATTTCAGTTTCCTCAGTAAAGTGATAGATATCCTTCAGCAATAAAATTTCATGACAATTTCCTATAGTCTCCTGTGTTCTTATGGCAAGGAGACGAGGCACATCTGAAATCTACAAAAACATGGAAACTTTACCTTGGAGTCTTGTTAACATATGCCCTTCCTTAACTGAGATATTGTTAGTCTTGGTGAGGAGAGTTTGACTGATAAGTTTAGATAACAGAAAGTAACACACAGATTAATTTTAGAGGAGAAATGAAAATGAAGAGTATATATTGTGCAACGTTAAAAGAAGTCAGGGGAAACTTACAGAATTTCCAGGTTGTCAAGCTGTAGCATTTCACTGAAGGCAGCTCTTTGTTTCCCTAGTTGAAGTATTTGGAGATAGGAAGGATACTCTCAGATTTCACTGACCGACTAACTTCAGGATTTTTTTAATGTCACCACTAGGTGACGCTAAGGGTACATAAAGCTTCTTTCAACTTGGGAGACTTCTTTTTCTGTTGCAGAATTTGTTCATGGACCGCAGTAGGGGATCCTAATTTTAGGACTTCCTGACTATACCATGGGTACGTAATTTAAAGCCAAATAGCTCAGGTTCTTAGAGCAAAGGACTTTTATTCTGAGTCTTCCTAGCAAATATGATTTACTGATTCATTGAACTGGATTCCCTTATATTTGTAAAAATAACAACATAACTTCAAGACCTCTGTGTGAGCAACTATTTTTGTGCTTTCAGGTGGATAAGTATTGGGGAAGTCCTTTACTTGCGTGCAGTAGCTCCACAGGAGAAGATCTCTCAAAATAATCTTTCAGGGGGAAGTTTCTTTCTTTCCTTCCTTCCTTCCTTCCTTCCTACCTTCCTTCCTTCCTTCCTTCCTTCCTTCCTTCCTTCCTTCCTTCCTTCCTTCCTTCCTTCCTCCCTCCCTCCCTCCCTCCCTCCTTCCCTCCCCCTTTCTTTCTTTCTTTCTTTCTTTTATTGTGTGTTTTTATTAGAAGTAAGATTAATGTAGATTTATTTGTGTGCCAAGTGTTTTGTTTTGTCTTCATTGTTTATCAGGCTGTACATAAAACAACATGCTTAGTGTTTAAAGGCTAGAGTCTGGGGAAATATTAAGTAAAATAGGAATTATGTTCAGTTTTACAGGTTTACAAATTATTGGGATTATTCTAGGTAGTAATACAGACCTGGGAGGAAGAGTAGTTTTTCTTCTTTCTGTCAGGAATACATTTATGTTTATGATGTACTGAAAAACCAGCAGTACATATTGTTCACAGCTATATTCTAACCACCAATAGCACAGTAGGCACTGAAAATAACCAAAAAAAAACATTGCTATTGTTTATTAGCAGGTTACACTCTTGTATTTTTTATGAGGCTTTTGCTTTAGAGTTCATACACTCTCCAAAGAGAGAGAGACAGAGACAGTGAAAGAAAGAGAAATCACCCCCTGAGGGATGGCCATGCTGCAATCCATTCTCCTTCATTCTTCTGGATTTTGGGCACACACGCACATGTTTCTGGTGTGACTTTTCTCAAGCCATGGACTTGAACTGGAGTCTGTTCTGTGGGAGTCCGGTGCCTTAACCATGCCACCTTCTTGCCCCCAAAGTTTCTTTCCTTTTTAAAAAAGAATTATTTATTTAATTTTATTTATCATTATTATTTTTCAATTTTCTAAGGGCACATACGTTCACTAGAGAGAGACAGAGAGTGAGAGGGAAAATGAGAAAGCAAACCTCCAGGACTCAAACCAGCCATGTGGGAGTCCTGTGCCTTAATTACCATGCAACCTACTGGGTCCAAAGTTTTTTCATATGTAGCTGAGTTTTCATTATATTTGTGGGTACAAGGACTTGACTGAATGAACTGCTTTTATAGTATTATGGCTGGCATAATATTTGAAACAATTGTCCATATATTATTTTCTGATTTCTCCCCTCCTTTCTTTCTTTCTTTCTTTCTTTCTTTCTTTCTTTCTTTCTTTCTTTCTTTCTTTCTTTCTTCCTTCCTTCCTTCCTTCCTTCCTTTCT
>NW_006160214.1:1029875-1053485 GCF_000334495.1 Tupaia belangeri chinensis
TTTCTTCCTTCCTTTCTTTCTTTCTTTCTTTCTTTCTTTCTTTCTTTCTTTCTTTAGGAGAGTTTTTTGCTATAGGGCATGTGTGCTCGCCAGAAAGCCAGAGATAGAGGGACAGAAAGCCAGAAATCAGCCCCCAGGGTGATTGCCACAATCCCTTCTTCATTCTCCTCTCGGGATCTTGGGCACGCACGCACACGCGCCCAGCATGAGGTCCGGGACTCGAACTGCGGTCAACTACATGGGAGTCCAGCAATATAGCCATTTTGCCAACTGCTGGCTCCTCCTCCTCCCTTTTCTTCTCTGAATGTATTCAAGCAGTCATTTTGTGGCTCAGAAGAGGAATATAGCAGGACTGGAAATAGATACATGGAAAAGTCTTTGAACTTTGGGTTCAAAATCCTAAATCTTTATGTGAAGAGGATTTATGGGAACAGAACAAGTGCTCATCAGAAGCTGGGAACAGAAAAAGACTATGTCATATTCTAGACTAGAACTTTCCTCAGGATAAGAAGAGAAAAGGGACAGAGGCCTGTGGGACCCAGGAAAAGAAGACCTGGGTCCTATGCACTGCCAGTGCCATAGGGCAACTGCAAGACCCTAGAACACTTAAAAATCCAACAGATCAAAACATAGACTACTTTATACAATAATATTGGCAATTACAGCATACTTATTTTTGTAAGCATAAACACTCAGGTATATTAACAATAGTCACATGGGTATAACAGTATGAGCAGGCAAACCATATTCGTAAAGAAATAGGTCAAAACGCAAATTGTATAAATGTTTATCAATATGGCTGGTAGTTGTGTACCCAACTTTATAACTATAGACATTTGAAATACGGTAGAGAACCTAAATCTTTGATGAGATCCATCAAACAACTATGATGGGTCACCACTGCATATGTAGTTGCCTAAAGAGCTAAAAAAATTTTCTTTTTGATTTTTCACAAATGTATATGTACACAAAGGACAGCTCTTCATTTATTGAGAAAACTTCAAAATTTTTACACTTTACATTATTGAAGAAAATACAACCTTTTTTTCTTATTTTAAGAGAGATTTTTGCTATAGGGCATGGTGTGCTTGCCAGATAGAACGAGAAAGACAGAGAAACAGAAAGCGAGAAATCACTCCCCCCCCCCCACACCCAGCAGGGATGGCCCAGTGCAATTCCTTCTCCATTCTCCTCTCAGGATCCTGGGCATGCATGCACACACACCTGGTGTGAGTTTGAAGCCACCGGGTCTGGGATTTAACTGCAATTGACCATGTGGGAGTCCAGTGATGAAACCATTACGTCATCTGCTGGTCTTGGAAGTTACATTTTACACTCATAATGCATACACATGAAGTTGAGGTTATGACAATGCACTTTCTCAGTAAACTTTGTAAACAATGCATAAAATAAATTAGAACTCTAAAAAATCTTTACACAGTTTATACCTCCAGTATTGAGAATGGTGCAAAGATAAAAGCATAGCATAGCAATTTGTAAACATAATGCTGACAATTTCAAACAATGGAGAAAAAAACTAAAAAAGAAAGATTAAAAAAAGTAAAAAAGAAAATTAGAGATATGGAAAGGTGTATTACAGGGATAGATTATACACAATTGCATGGAGGTAGTCCATAAAAATTAACTGACTTTCACTATCATTAACTATATTTTGAAGACTTGTACTATGGGACCAGCAGTTAGCGTAATGGCTATGTTGCTGGACTCCCATGTAGCTAAACACGGTTTGCATCCTGGACCTAGTGGCTTAAACTCATGCTGGGTGCGTGTGCGTGCATGCCCAAGATCCCAAGAGGAGAATGGAGGAGAAGGGATTGTGGCGTGGCCATCCCCCCGGAGGTGATTTCTCGCTTTCTACCTCTCTCTCTCTCTCTGTCTTTCTGGCGAGCGCATGTGCCCTATGGCAAAAACCTCTCAAAACAAAGAAAAAAGGACTTGTACTATGATGAATAGCTCCTTTTTTTTTTTTTTTTCTTTTAGGGTATGGCACAACTCAGAGAATACATCCACATCCATTTTCTACTTGATGTTACTCTGTTTAAAAAAAATTCTGTGATTCAATGTACGCTGACATGAGCATTGCCTCTTAAGTTTTATCTTCTGTGCCATGCTTCTATATTGCTTAGTGCATGTGGAAATTCAACCATGTGCACAGAGTGCAAAATGGTGGAGATACAAAATTTGGTTTCTATTCCTCTTATATTGGTGTGTTATTTATTTATTTTTTTTAACTGGGAATTGCAGTTTTTTGTATTCTGGATTTCAAGATTTTAAGTCAGGAATTTAATTTTTTGGCATTTCAGCATTTGGGATTATGCCATTCAAGATGCTGTCTTTCAGTATTATGGTCCATACTCCATTTACTGAAACCAGGAAGACTGGGAGAAGTACAGAATTAGCAAGGGGAAAGAACTGAAATCATGAGCTCTGTTTGGTACTAGTAATAAAGATCTTATGAGTATTATTATTTTTCTACAATTAAAATAATGAAGGGACCAGAAGATGACATGGTGACGAAGGTGCTAGATTCTCATGTGGCTGACCATGGTTTGATTCCTGGACTTGGCACCTTGAAAATTATGTTGGGCATGTGTGTGTGTGTACGTGCCCCAAATCCCAAGAGATAAAAGGAGGACAAGGAAGTGCAGCATGGCCACCCTACTGGAGGGTGATTTCTGACTTTCCTTCTCTCTGTCTTTCTCTGGCAAATCCATGTGCCCTATGAGAAAAACCTAAAAAAAAAAAAAAAAAAAAAAAAAAAATGAAGACATTGTGACTGAAAGAGGCTATAAAACTTGGCAAAAGTCACCAGTCTGTAAATGGTAGAGGAAGGATTTGACTCTAAGTCTCTAAGTAATAGAATTCCAAAGCCTGCTTGCTCAGCTACTAATGAAAGAAAAATAATACACACTTTGCTTTTGGACAAGTGAACTACTAGAGTGATATTATAGTGTAATAAAATACAAATCAGATTAGATCTTTCTATCCCTACTGTACAATCCCCTCAACATCTTGTTCATGCTTTCCATGATTTTGTACTGTCACAGAGAAGAAAATCCAAACCCCCAAGGTTTGGCTCCTGCCTGTCTTTCCGACCTCATGTCACACCACCCATCCTCTCGTAATGCTCCAAGCACCATCCTCCCTTTCGTTAATGGAACATGGCAAGCCTTGTCTTGGGATGGAGCTTTTGCACACACCTTTTCCTTTATTTACTTATAGATTTGTCTATGATATGAAATTATCTTGTTTACTTTTTTCTTTACTTTTATAGCATATGTTTTCACCCTCAGAATGTGGGTTCCATGAAGGCGGGTCCACTTTTTTTTTCACCCCTCCACCTGTAGGGTACACAACAGTGTTTCAAAAAGAACATGCCTTTGACAAACATTTGGGTGTTGAATGAATAAATGAAGTACTTTGCATTGAGTAAAGAAACAAGATATTTAAGATTGCTAAAGAAATAAAGTGATTAACACTACCTATTTATTAATCTTGAACAGGACCAACTCTGTTGTAATGAAGGTTTACTAGTAAGTCTTCCAGTCCAGCATTTTCTACCCTACACCAACTGCCTGAAATTCTTTATTTTGGTTTGTTATACATCCCAAATGACTACAATGTCTAACTGGATATTTAAGCATTAACAGCCTTTTTTTTTTTTTTTTTTCTATTTCTCTTAAAAGGCAAATACTCTTGGGAAAGAAAACCCAGTGACTTATTAGTCATATTTTAATGGGAATCAGTTCAAGTAGCTTCTTTTCTTATAATATGGGCCCTCTGTAGAATAGAATAAACAGGAGGTAACTCTGGAGGATAGTTACTAGACATCTAGGGGATGGCTCACACACCAGGCAGCTGATGTGAAGAGATTTACAGAAGGTAAATGGAGGACAAAGGCAAGGTCGTGAGAAAATCCCAAAGGCAAAGGTCCCTTTTCCCTGTCTTGGGCAGAATGGAACTTAGTAGTTGAATGATACTTTATTCCATTCAGATTTGCTATAACTTAGTTCATTAAATGTCTAAGTCAGTTATTGAAACCACCCCATATAATTCAGCTATAAAGACACTTTACTCTCAGAGATTTAACTGATGCAACCTTTGCAGGAGACTCTTAACGAATTTTTGGAATGGTAGAAGAAGCAAGCAGTTACCTAATTTACCTTAGATGATGAATAGCAGGGATTTAGAGATTAATCTTTTTTCTTTGAGACTTGTTTTCTGTTAAATGAAGATGTAGACACTATCATTTGAGTTGGACTGGAGTGTAAAATATCTTTCCAAAGTTTATTAGCTTTCCAGCTGTGAATGTAATAAACAGCTTTTTGCAAATTAATGTTTGTTTTTGTTCTTATAGTTTTAGCAATTATTTTCTATTCTGGGGAATAGAACTGAAAGTGTTGATTTGGGAATAAATTATCTCTGTTTTCTGTGGTTTAGATATTAATATGTAGATAATATTTTTTTATGAAGTGGCCAAAATATGACTTTTGAGGGGTATTTATTACATTTATTACACTGTTTTTATGGTTATCTAGTAGGAAAAAACCTTAGTCCTTAAATACAGAGCAGAGTCTTCTTATTTTTTAGTCCTCTTCTCTTTGGATTTAATATGCAGTGATATGAAATAAAGTATTGTCTTTAGTATTGACCAAAGGTAAATTGTTTTATTTTCAGAATGTTTTAAACTCTTGATTTACTCCACTGAATGATTTCTAAATCTGAGTTATTGTTTTAAATTATAATCACAATCTTAAAATTTTAAGATATGGTCCAAGATACTAACAAGGTACTAAACCCAAGACATTTTTCCTCTCCTCTTTATTCTTGTCTATATAGGGGCAAAAATATAACCATGCACATAAAAGATATTCCATAAATGTGTGATGAATATATGTAACTTAACAAGAAAAAAAAGGTCTGTTTAATAATACTTAAGTATCGTCATTTTGGTAATATAAACTTTAACAGAATTATAGAGAACTTAAAGCAAATTCTTAAGTTTTTTTCATTAACTTCTTTCTCCAATATGTCTAAAAGATGTTAATTATTAATGTAATGTCCAAAATTAAGCAACATAATGAAGAAGTAGAAAGCAAGAGTTAACTCTTATCAGTAATAGTAAACCATATATTCCTATAGAACTGTTAACTATGCAATCCTCATCAGTAGATGAATTTTTATAGTAAGATAATAGGTGAAAGCAGTTACTATTATATTGGTAGTGGGGTTTGGTGAATCAGCAATTTGTCATTGCTACGTTCTCTACATTTGTATTTGTACCACACAGTTATACATCCAACTCCATGTTTCTTTACCTATTTTTTGATTTCTGAACCAGGAAGCGTGAAAGTAGAATGACTATGTCTAAATATAAAAGGAGTATCATGATTTCAACTTTATTATAGGCAAGTGAACCAATGTGTTGAAAATGGTGGCAATAAATCAAGATCTTATGAGCTTATGAACATAGATCCTGGTCTTTCTTACTAGCCAGAGAGGACTTGGAGATTTTTTATATTGTGCTTTTATAGTATTATTGACAGTGATAGACTCAGGCTATATGCTAAGTCAGTCTCTCCCTCTCTCTTAAACTTAATACTTAGAGATGTTTCTAATATCTGTTCCAGAGACATTGCAATAATTTTATTGTAGGTTAGTTGAACAATAATAAATCATTGAGTCCCTCAAGCCAAATATACACCTTTAGCTATAATCTATACAAGAGCCATGGCTAATATTTTATCCTGCTTTGTAGTTTTTGTGGTTTCTCTATAGTTGCACTTCTAAAAACCCAAAGCATTTGGAGTCTTAGATCTTCAGAAACACATCATGTACCTTAATATTTCCTTTGATTTAGAAGCAGAGAAATTTTTAAATGGAAGTTATTGAACAAGAGGACTATGTGACAGATGGGTATCATCTTAGAAAAGATAATAATGAACTTTGATCTCAAGAATAATGTACTAAGTGGGGATAATAAAGCTTTCACCCAGTTCACAGCATTGCTTTGTTAAAAGTATCTTTATTGCATTTTTGTACTTTTGTCAAAAAAAAAAAATCGCTTATGTAACTAAAATACATAAGCCTGAAATACATAAGGATGAACATAACATGGCTTAACAGGAGTAATGAGAAAGTTTTCTACATTCTGGAGTAATATGATCCTGCATATAATTTTTTTTTCTGCATCTTTTTCCTGTGGGATAGAATGTTCCTGCTCATTCTATGACCAGTAATTCTTTGAATCACAGTACTAGAGGTTGTATTTATGCTTTTAAATTTAAATGTAAAAATATCAAAGTGCTGGTGTGGTCTAATGGATAATAGGCAGGACAAAGAGAGGGAGGAATTGAACTGGAGGCCTGAATGCAAGGTTTTTCTTTCTATTTTAAAATTTCTCCCCACCTCCAAGTTTTATTTTCTGATTAT
Source organism: Tupaia belangeri chinensis (assembly GCF_000334495.1). Classification (NCBI taxonomy): domain Eukaryota; kingdom Metazoa; phylum Chordata; class Mammalia; order Scandentia; family Tupaiidae; genus Tupaia; species Tupaia belangeri. The sequence continues at coordinate 1,036,329 of NW_006160214.1, forward strand.
AAAATTGAGAAATGCACAAGAAAGGCAACTATAGAAACTACAATATTAAGAAGCAGTCAGAGAAAGCCACTCTTAACAATTTGAAATTTCTTTTCAGTTTAAAAAGTGCATATTTTGGAGCCATCAGGTGGTGTGATGGTTAAGGTGCTAGACTCCCACATGGCTGACTGCAGTTAGAGTTTCTGACCCAGCGGCTTTAAACTCATACCAGGTGTATATGTTCATGCCCCAAATCCCAGGAGGAGAGTGGAGGAGAAAGGATTGCAGTCTGGTCATCCTCCCTGAAAGGGTGATTTCTTATTTTCTGGGTGATTTCTTATTTTCCCTCTCACTTTCTCTCTCTCTCTTTCTCTCTGTGTGTCTCTGACAAGTGCAAAAACCTAAAACAAACAAACAAACAAACAAATAAATAAATTTGTATATTTAAAAATATTTATAAATACATCTTAAAGGTATTTTTAAATCATTGCTTTCATGTAAGACTCTTAGAAGTAGAATTACTAGATCAGAAGTATGTATATTGTAAAGATTCTTAATAAATATTTGTGTTCTCACAATTTTTGTTGTATAAGGATAATTTACCCCCCTTTGTTAAATTTTTAAAAACACTTTCTATCATATTTAGTATCATGACTACATTTAAATGATTTAAAATTTATCCCAGAGCACAATATCTTTGTGCCCAAATATCAACTTAATTACCTAATTCAATTCATATATTATAATAGAGAGTCTAAAAACACATTGACAAATTTCTCTCAGTTTCTTATGTCAGACCATCTCACATACTTGGACATTTGTGGGAATTCTTTTTTAAAAATTTTATTGGGACCAGCAGTTAGCATAATGCCTATGTCGCTGAACTCCCATGTAGTCGACCGCGGTTCGAGTACTGGACCTGGTGGCTTAAACTCACACCAGTTTTATGTGTGTGCATGCCCAGGATCCCAAGAAGAGAATGGAGGAGAAGGGATTGCGGCGTGGCCATCCCCCTTGGGGGTGATTTCTTGCTTTCTATCTCTCTGTCTAGACAGACTGGCGAGTGCATGCGCCCTATAGTAAAAACCTCTCAAAAATTGTTTATTTATTATTATTATTATTTAGTTTGCATTAATGCTTACCAGAGAGGGATAGAGACAGATTGAAAGCAAAGTGCCAGGTCTGGGACTTCAAATGTGGTCAGTCATGTGAGAGTTCAGCATCTAAATCCCCACACCACCTGCTGGCCCCCATTTGCAGGAATTCTGATTATACAGAGTCAAAGGATTTCAAACTGTTATGTTATATATAGAATTAAATGACTGCTATCAATAAAATATGGGGTTTTTAATTTGACCTCATTGCTCTTACCTCAATGTGAAACTCATAAGAATTCATTTTCTCATAAGGTCAGTTTGGGAAAATGTCCTAGTTAGCTTAAAAGTTTGTTTGTTTGTTTGTTTTTTTTTTGAGAGTTTTTTGCTATAGGATGCATGCTCTTGCCAGAAAGCCAGAGAGAGAGACAGAGAGACAGAAAGTGAGAAAGCACCCCACAAGGGGGATGGCCACGCCGCAATCCCTTCTCCTCCATTCTCCTCTTGAGATCTTGGGTACGCACGCACACGCGCCCGGTGTGAGTTTAAGCCACTAGGTCCAGGATGCGAACCGCAGTTTACTATGTGGGAGTCCAGCAACATAGCCATTACGCTAACTGCTGGACCCAAAAGTTCTTGATTAATTTATTTAAGCAATTCTTTTGAAAAGATTAAATTTTGGGATCAGCTGATGATATAATGGTTACATTGCTGGACTCCTACGTGGTCGTTAGAAACTGGTGGCTTAAAAGTCATGCCAGGTGCATGTCTGTGCATGCCCAAAATCCGGAAAGGAGAATGGAGAGGGAATTGCAGTGTGGAGCTACCCCTGGGAGGGAATGATTTCTTGCTTTCTGTCTCTCTGTCTGTCTATCCAGTGAGTGCGCATGTGCCCTATATAAAAAATCTTTCTCTAAAACAAACAAACACACAAACAGATTAAATGTCATTAGCTTACTTAAAAGTAGTAAAAATTAAATTACATAACTTTGAATGTAAATGATGGGTGTGCAAAATGCTTCTTAAGAAAGAATAACTAAAACCAAACCCCCTCCAAAGCAAAAAGCAAAATAAAACCTTAACCAACCTGATGGGGGAGAGAGCATCTGAACTAAGAGATAACTTGTCAGAATATGATCAATATATTTTTGGTTTATATATTACTTTGGGTCATCATTTAAGTGTATGTTGTACATCATCAGTATAATGGTAACTCAATTTTTGACATTTAAAATGTTTTTTCACTTGTGTCTATGCATAGTTCGGTTTAAAATAGATTAATTCATTTCGAAATGGCAGTTTTGGTAGGATACAAAATTTTGCAGAAAGTACATTTAATTTATGTTAATAATTATAATTTCAATTTTGAAAGGGAGAAAAGGACTAAGATTCTCATGTCACTTTTCAGAATGCCAGAAAATCCCCTAGTTTATAACAATAAGCTCCACTCCTCAAACTGAGAGCCAACTTTACGTTACCTAACATTAACTAGAAATGTTTTATTTTTTTTCCCTTTTTTTTTGTTCATTTCATTTTCTTCCATACATTCGATCACATTATTATTTGTCTTACAAAATGGATATTTCTACAGGTGAACATTTCTGCCTAGTACTGTTGATAAAACTATGAAATATCTTCAACAGATAATACCACATTTTTCAGGAATTTTGGGTGTGGCATGGGAGAGCAAAGGTAGTATAATACCCTTGATGCTGCAGCCATGTAGAAAAGTCACATCCGCTGGTATCCCTGATCACACTGGTCGTGTGCATGTATGCCTGTGATCTTGGCTTGCTGAGGCTGTGGCTGATTGCCGTATGAAGACCTCTCTCTTTTGGAAGAGAGAGGTAAATTAAATAAAGCAAAACAAAATGAAAAATAAAGAAAAAGCTAAACAATTACATTTAGGTGACCTTAAAATATTAACATAATTTTTTTTCTTTTAAAAGTAACAATATATAATTGAATACCTAAGATCATAGAAAAAAAGAAAATAGTCCTATTTATAAAACTATTGCTTGGTAAAAAACTTATTTTATACTTATAAATACTCAAATAATATTTTTAAATGTAGTCATTACATATATACTGTTGTTGAACTCTCAGTAGACAACCTACTTTTTTTTTTTTTGAGAGGTTTTTGCTATAGGGTGTATATGCTTGCCAGAAAGACAGAGAGACAGGGGACCAGCAGTTAGCGTAATGGCTATGTCACTGGACTCCCATGTAGTTGACTGCAGTTCGTGCCCTGAACCCGGTGGCTTAAAACTTGTGCCGGGCGCGTGTGCGTGTGTGCCCAAGATCCTGAAAAGAGACTGGAGGAGAAGGGATTGTGCTGTGGCCATCCCCCCTGGGGGGTGATTTCTCGCTTTCTATCTATCTCTCTGTCTGGTGAGTGCACGTGTCCTATAACAAAAACGCACTCCACTACCAAAAAAAAAAAAAAAAAAAAAAGACAGAGAGACAGAAAGTGAGAAATCACCCCCCAGGGGGGATGGCCATGCCGCAATCCCTTCTCTTCCATTCTCCTCTGGGGATCTTGGGCACACATGCACATGTGCTGGGTGTGAGTTTAAGCCACTGTGTCTGGGACTTGAATCACCATAGACTACATGGGAGTCCAGCGACACAGCCATTAAGCCCACTGCTAGTCCTGACACCCAATTAATACAGCAAAGCAAAACTAAAACTGTGGTTGTACAAGACCATAGCACAGCAGTTAAATGTTATGCAGGGGGAGCCAGATCCCACATGATGGTTAAAATTCTAGCCAGCCCCAGAGCCTTGAAAAATATTCCAGGCATGGGAACCAGCAGTTAGCATAATGGCTATGTCACAGGACTCCCATGTAGTTGACTGTGGTTCATGTCCCCGATGCGGTGGCTTAGAACTCACGCCAGGCATGTGTGCGTACGTGCCTAAGATCCTGAGAGGAGAATGGAGGAGAAGGGATTGCGGTGTGACCATCCCCTCTGGGGGGTGATTTCTCGCTTTCTGTCTCTATGTCTCTCTATGTCTGGCGAGCGCACGTGCCCTATAGCGAAAACCTCTCAAAAAAAAAAAAAATTCCAGACACATGTGCAAATGCCCAGGATCCTGATGGGATGGAGAAATGGAGGAAAAAAAGATTGTAGCATGACCAGGCTCTTTGGAGAGATGCTTTCTCTCTCTCTGCTCTCTCTCCTATGTGTGCATGAACCTTTTTGCTAAAAACAAGCAAACAAAAGCACCAAAAGAAAAACAAACTAAAAATTCATTGTGTTGAGAAAGTTACCATTTTGAGAGATTTTATTGTGACTTAAAATGTGAAAATTAAAGAAAAGTATTAAAAGATTTTAGGCCATGGTATGAGTTATATTTTTGTCATTTAGCATTTATAATTATTTGAATCAGACACATCTGTCTTGAGTTTTATTATGTTTATCCCTATTTCATATATTTTTATTGCTATTATTTAGACATCCCTTGGTACATTGTTTAGACAGATTGGGAAGTAATTTGAAGGAGAAAACGATACGTACCTCTATTTAAACTAGATTTTTCTAGTGGTAGGTCTGCCAATTATTTAAATGGTTCTCTTCAGTCTTGTTGCCAATGGGTTGAGAATAAAACCTCATCATTCATATTATACTTTTAAGTGTATCTCAACATGGCAACCTGATGAACAAACAGAAGTATTATGGACACTTCCTCAAATAGAAAGGTTAGAGCAATTTAATTCTGATATTGACTATCATGTGCTTATATGAATAAAAGTCAGCCACAGAAATGAAAATCATAAGCACCCTCCCCCACCCCTTTATTTCCTCTGCTACACCATAATAATGATTCTCCCAGTTGCAAGACTGACTTCACTGAAGTAGGTGATCAGACACATTTTGCAGTTGTGCAAGAAGCCTACTTTTTCCTTATATGTATATGATGACTGTCTGCTCAGAAACTCTCTTTTACATATTTATAGTAGTAATAAAATTTGTTGAGTGTTTATAGATATTCAAGTAAAAGGCAAATTTATTTCAAAATGGCAGTTTTGGTAAGATACAAAATTTTGCAGAAAATACATTTCAGGTTATAAATATTTGTCAATAAGAAAAAGGTTTGTTTTACTTTCTCTGTCAAATCAACAGAATGTAAGTACACTTGCAATAGTTGAAGTCCGTTTTCATCATTTAAAATATTAGGCATTTTGGGGCCAGCAGGTGGTATAGTGGTTAGGACGCTGGACTCCCACATGGCTGACAGAAATTCAAGTCCCAGACCTGGTAGCTTGCTTTCTCACTTTTCCTTCACTCTCTTTCTCTCTCTTTTTCTTCCTCTGTCTCTCTCTGGTGAACACATGAGCCTATAGAAAATTAAAAAAAAATAATAAAATTAAATGAATAATTCTTTAAAAAATAATAGGCATTTTAATTAGTCTTCTAACTTTGACTAGTTTACCCAATACTTTTGATTGAAACACTCTTATTTTAATCAATTATACATTTGAGGATGTCAGACAAACCAAAAGAAAAATAACTGTCAATCAAATGTTAGTTTGGACACTATCTCAGTGATCTTGATAGTGCTTTCATTTTTTTTTAATAAAGCTTATTATTTATTTTCTAAGAGAGAGAGGAGAGAGGTAAGCACCCTTGACAGGGTCTTCATGCTAAGATTCCCTTAGCCAGCCAGAGTCATGGGTGCACTAGTGGGCATGCCCAGTGTTGACGGAAATAAGCATCTCTGCAGAAATGATAATCAATGCAATTTATTTCTAAACATGAATGTGTGTGGCGAGGCCTGGAGAAAGGTAAACACGACTTTCTCAGGGTGATCAGATGTAGTGGTTCCTTTTATTAGGTTTGAGAGAGAGAGACTAGGTTTGGAATTTAGTGAAAAGAGTCTTCCCATTGGTCTGGCCTCAAAAGGGTGGGACATCTGGAAGTGGGAGCTTGTAGGCCGTAAGCGGGTTAGTGTTTGAAAAGAAAGGCCTGTGTTTCAGGAAAGCATCAGCAAAGAGTGTACTTTAACAGAGATAAAGGGGCTTATATATGTTATAAGATACTATCCCAAGGGTAGGATGTAGGAAGAGTCCTGTTATTAATGAGTCAAATGATTTGTTAATGCTTCTGGGCGTGACTCACCCGTCACTAAGATACTATGCCAGGGACAGGATGTAGGAAGAGTCCTATTATCAACTAGGCCAAAATGGTCTGTAAATGTTTGTGGGCAGGCCTTATATAATGAATTTTGGAAATAGGAAAAAGCAATCAGACTTTTGTCATGAGCAGCATGTTGAGGCAGATGTAGACAGGAACACAGAGCCTTCCTGCATGGTCTTCAGTTTCTTGCAGCAGCACTCCTCCTGCCTGTGCCATCTATTTAACATTTAATTTTTAGGAGCAGTAAAGAAATATTTTCTATCACTAATAACTATAACAACAGTTTTTAATGATATGCTGGGTACTGTTTTAAGTTCTTTACAGTATTTACTTTTTTAATTCTCAAGACAGATCAACCAGATTTGTAGGATCATCATCTTCATTTAATTGGTTAGGAAACTGAGAGCATGGAGATGTTAAAATAACTTGCCAAGGTCAATAAATTAGCAAGTAGGGAAGGGAGATAAGAATTCAAACCCTTGTGATCAGGTTCCATATTGCTTCTTCAAATTATGCATAATTGATTATATTTTATATACTTATTATTAGTGTTCTTTTTTATAAAAAAGAATTATTTAATTTTATTTATTCACTTATTCATTTTAATTTGACCAGAGAGAGACAGAGACAGAGAGGGGGAAAGTGAGAAAGCAAGCCACCAGGTCCAGGATTTTTTTTTTTCTTTCTTTCTTTCTTTCTTTCTTTCTTTCTTTCTTTCTTTCTTTCTTTTTTTTTTTTTTGCTATAGGGCATGGGTGCTTGTCAGAGAGACAGAGAGAGACAGAGAGACAGAAAGTGAGAAATCATCCCCCAGGGGGCATGGCCATGCGCAATGCCTTATTCTCCATTTTCCTCTCAGGATCTTGGGCACGCACGCACACGTGTGTGGTGTGAGTTTAAGCCACCAGGTTCAGGACTTGAACCACAGTCGACTACATGGGAGTTCAGCAACATAGCCATTACACTAACTGCTGGTCCCCAGGATTTGAACCATGGTGAGCCATGTGGGAGTGTCTAGTGGCGCAAAAAAAGAACCCTTGTTCTTCATTTTTAACCCATATGTCAACTTCCCCTCTTGCTTTTTAGAGGCTTCTACTTAAAAAATTTTGTTCATGCAAGAAAACAATGAAGAAAAGAATTTATTCTTTAATTCATGAAAAAGATTGAGGGGATATGGTTAGAATGCTTTTTCTTTAGGAAAAAAATTCTGGATGCTTCTTCCCCAAGACTCTTTTCTATGTCTTACAGCACTGGGCATTCTCTCTTTTCTTCTCGTATCATTCCTCGTTTCACCATTTCTCAAGAATACCAATCTTTTTTTTCCCCACCCACACAGAAACATTTAGCTCTTCCTCAGCTACTGTCAGCAAATTTGCATCGTTGCTTACTCCTCATAGTGGGAAAGGTGAAAACCACACTCTGTATCATAATCTTAGAAGGAACCAGTGACTAGGTCCAGCTCATGCTGGATGAGAAGAGATAATGTAACAGAAAATGCAGGAAACCAGACTTATTCCATGCCACCTTTACATTGTCTCCTTCCCTTGAGTCAGACTCAGACTGCATGGGCTCTCATCCCAGATTGTTCAATTCCTATCTGTGTTTTTGTGGGCATTTCTTAATCTCCTTGCACCTGTGTCCTTATCTGTGAAGTGAAATAATAGTACCTGCCTCAGATAAGGCTGCTATGAGAATTAAATATATATGATAGGATTATTTAAAATTTTAGTATGGTGCTTCCTGCACCATGTGCAATCTTTGGCCATTGTTATTATTATGTAATAAATCCTTTGCAGAAAACTGATTATTGAAAACAATACATTTGTGGCATTATAATACTCTTTAAAAACTGGAGATCAGAGTGGCTGCTCTAATCTCTTATCTAGTTATAGAGGTAAATTAGATAATTAAAGATCTATAATAGAATTTGGAGAATTTCTGCATGAGTGGCTGTTAGGAAATAGGGCTTTTCATGGTTTTTATTTGTTTCTTTTGTTTTTCACCCCTTCTGGTTCTTGGCACCTTCAATTTGTCTCTGGACTTGGTAGAAACACAAGGTCATTATATATGATAGTTGCTATTTATTTTAATAAAATAATACTTTATGTTCTAACTTGTGAACTGTGATGAAAACTCAGAGAGGTAGAAATTTAACTCTGATGCTACCCAGAGTGGAGTATACATTACCACTTCTACCTAAGTGCAGAAGTGGAAATTGTGAGGAATGCATTTTCTTCACTGTAATCTATCTTAAAACTCTTGGGAACCAGCAGCTAGCGTAATGGCTATGTCGCTGGACTCCCACGTAGTCGATCGTGGTTCGTGTCCCGGACCTGGTGGCTTAAAACTCACGCCGGGCGCATGTGCGTGCGTGCCCAAGATCCCGAGAGGAAAATGGAGGAGAAGGGATTGCGGCGTGACCATCCCCCCTGGGGGGTGATTTCTTGCTTTCTGTCTCTATGTCTCTCTCTGTCTGTCTGGCGAGCGCACGCGCCCTACAGTGAAAATCTCTCCCCCCCCAAAAAAAAACCTCTTTATTTTCTATTTTAATATCTCTTTCTTTTTCTTTTCTCAATCATAGTAAACAATAATTTTCAATTGTGGCATTTTGATGCTTTTGGCCACTACCTGTAAGTTTCTTATCCTATGATTGTTTCTATATGATAAGTTAATTATAGACAATTAGATTTTTAAAAAATTCGGAATGATATATTCAGGAGTGGGTATTTATTACTGTCAGAGTCACCCTTTGCATGCTCAGTACAAAGCTTCTGGCTAACACAGTGTGTCATTGTACTACTCTGATCATTTTTAGATTTTCCTCATTTAAGAAAGGAAAGTATGTATTGTTAACGTTCGCCATTTAAAAAATTCTTTTTCACTTTCCATTCCCCCTCTCCTTCCCCAAGATATACATGTATACCCATGACATATAATTTAACATTGTTTAATATACCATGTAATATATTAAATAAACATGTAATTGTATAATATGTAAGTATTATACTTTTTTCACTTAGTATTACAGTGTGATCATTTTCTCATGTTAGTCTAAGGTAAGAGACTGGCTCAGAGTCATATAGTGTATAAAGTCCAAGATGAAGACATAGTAAGCATTAGGGAAGGTGGACTCACAGTAGCCAAGTTTTCACAAAGAGCTGGCTACATTAGCATTCAAAATAACAATAGGTAAGGGCAACAGTTTCTATTTGCTAACTACATTCTAACAAAAAGCAAATCAATATGGTGTGCTGACCTCACAAGGAATGGAGTAATAAATCACCCAGACTACTACTTAGCTATTTTCTGAAGCCTACTTACTTATCTGAGAATCAGTCCATTGTTCTGACTGCTAGGTGCTGGGCTCCCACATGGCCGACCATGGCTGGAGACCTGGATCTGGCAGCTTGCTTTCTCACTTCCTCCCTCCCTCACTTGCTTGCTTGCTTGCTCTGTTTCTCTCGGGTCAAATTTAAACAAATAAGTAAATAAAATTATATAAAATAGTTCTTAAAAAAGAAAAAAAATAACTTAAAACTGCCACACACAAAACACCACAATGGTCCACAAAACATTTGGGGACCACCAGGTGGCATGGTGGCTAAGACGCTGGACACTCCCATGTGGCCAACCATGGTTCAAATCCCAGACCTGATGGCTTGCTTTCTCATTTATTCTCTCTCTCTCGTCAAATTAAAATAAACAAATGAATAAATAAAATTGAATAAATAATTATTAAAAAAACCCCAAAACGTCACATTAGCTCCTCTTCCGCAACCATTTCCTGGGACCCCTCTCTTCTTTGGGAGCATTTCCCCCCTTGATTTAACAAACTCCTGCCTTGCTGCTTTTCTCTGTTTCCCCATCTATAATTCTTTGTGAGTGTGAGACAAAGTGGTCATCTGGCAGTTCTGAATCTAGCCCTGGTGTTGGGACTGTTCACTCCAATATCCCACGTTAAATCCAAATGTTTTTAATGGTTGAGAAAAAAATTTCAACCATGTATTTGAATATTACCTATTTACCTATTTTTATATATTTCTGTTGTTTCTAATTTCTTTTATGGTTATAAACTTTGCTGTACTTCCTTGGCTTAGATATCTGTAAATGGGATCGCTAAACAAAGGTTTTAAACTTAATGAGGCTTTTTATGTACATTATAAACTGTACAGTCAAATTAAATTCTCACCTATTTTGACCCATTTTTGGTTCCCTAAGTGGTTATTCTTTTATTATAACTTTTTAAATACTTTTAATTTTATTACTATTTTATTTTACACATTCTGTTGTTATACATCATTTGCAAAGAGAATTTATCCAACATGAAATACACCCAGACCAGTACAGTTGAGAATACTATACATGATATCATCAACAGGTAATAAACCATTACTGTGTCCCACAAATGCCTTGCTTCTCTATTTCCTCCCCTCATTTCCTTTCCTATTCTCTTCCCCTCTCCCACCCTCCTCACACATAGTCTCCAGTGTCCATAACTGTTTTCAATGCTTTTATGTCCTTCAATCTTTCGATCTCTACCATAGAGTGTGGATAGGTGGTATATATTAAGTAGATACATACTATATCTTTCTTTCATAGCCTGATTTGCTTCATTCAACAACAAATCTTCTATATTCGACCACTTTCTATCAATATCCAGTATCTTGTTTTGTATGGCTGAGTAGTATTTCATAGAGTACATGTGCCACACTTTTTCAATTCATTCATCTGTTTATGGACAATTAGGTTGGTTCCAAGTCTTAGCAATTGTGAATAATACTGCAATAAACATTGATGTGCAAACATTTTTTGATAGCATTCTCCTGTCCTTGGGTATACACCCAGGAGTGGAATTGCTGGATCATATAGAAGTTATTTTTTTTAAAAAATAATTACTTAATTAATTTCAATTTCTTTTATACATGAATCACATGTTACTTAGCTTGCAATGTGAATATTCCAATCTGTTTACACTTCTTACCAGTCCAGTTAACAATACTATAAAGTTATCTTCAATAGATAATAACCCATTTCTTTGTTCCATAAATGACTTGCCTCTCTATTTGTCTCCTTCCTCAGACTCTACTCCTTCACCCACCCTCTTTCCACACTGTATCTTGTATTCAAAACCATTTACTATGTTTCTATATCCTTTAGTCATTCAGTTTCGGCCATAGAGTGCAGTATATATTAAGTGGTATATACTAAGTGCGGACATACAATGTCTCTCCTTCATAGCCTGACTTGCTTCACTCAGCAGTACATCTTCCATATTCATCCACTTTTTGTCAAAATCCAGGGTCTTTTGGACCAGCAGTTAGCATAATGGCTGTGTCTCTGGATTCCCATGTAGTCCACTGTGGTTTGAGTTCCAGACCTGGTGGCTTAAACTCACACCAGGCACATATGCGTGCATGCCCAAGATCATGAGAGGAGAATGGAGGAGAAGGGATTGTGGTGTGGCCATCCCTCCCTGGGTATATATATACCCAGGGTCTTTTTTATTTTTTTATGGCTGAATAGTATTCCACAGAGTATATGTGCCACACTTTTTCAATCCATTCATCTGTTCGTAGGCATTTGGGTTGGTTCCATGTCTTAGCAATTGTGAATAGTGCCATAATAAACATCAATGGGAAAGCATATGGTACTTCTATTTGTAGGTCTTTGAGGGACCTCTATATTGTTTTCCACAGTGGCTTGACTTATATACAGTCTCACCACAACCCTGCCAACACTTATCTTTTTTTTTTTTTTTTTTTGTATTTTTAATATTCACTATTATGACAGGGATTAGGTGGTATCATTGTGGTTTTAATCTGCATCTCTCTCGTGACAAGGGATGTTGAGCATTTATTCACATGCTTTTTGGCTATTCATATGTATTCTTTAGAGTTTTTTTGTTCAGTTCATTTTCCCATCTTTTAATTGGGTTAATTATTATTTTTCTGGGGGGAAGGAGGTAAGCTGTTTGAATTTTCTGTGTATTCTGGTTTTCAGTCCTTTATCTGAGGCATAGTTGCTTTGAAAATACAGGGTCTTTTATGATTCCAGACAAATTCTTGGTCTTTTATGATTCCAGACAAATTCTATGATTATCTTTTTGAGATCTGTGAAGAATGTTCTGATAATTTAATTGGCATTATATTAAATATGTAGATTAATTTGGATAGAATTGCCATTTTGATTACATGAATTTTTCCAATACAGGAACATGAAATATCCTTTTTCTTTTTCATGTCTTTTTCAATATCTTTTAAAAGATTTTCATAGTTTTCCTTGTAAAAGTCTTTGACTTCCTTGGTTAGTTTTATCCCTAGGTATCTTATTACACATTTTGTGGCTATGGTAAGAGGGATTCCTTTCTTCAATTCTACCTCCTGTAGCTTGTTGTTTGTATATAGGAATGCTGTAGATTTTTGTATGTTGATTTTGTATTCTGCCACTTTTTATTCATTTATTACTTCAAGAAGTTTTCTTTTTTTTTTTCTTTTTTTCTTTTTTGGAGAGGTTTTTGCTATAGGGTGCATGTGCTCACCAAACAGAGACAGAGAGACAGAAAGCGAGAAATCACCCCCCAGGGGGAGATGGCCACGCTGCAATCCCTTCTCCATTCTCCTCTTGGGATATTGGGCATGCATGCACACACATGCACCCAGCGTGAGTTTTAAGCCCCGAGGTCCGGGATGTGAACTGCGGTCAACTACATGGGAGTCCAGCGACATAGCCATTACGCTTTGGGTCTTCTAGTAATACCATCATTTCATCTGCAAATAAAGATATTTTCAACTGTTCTTTTCCTATGTGAATGCCTTTTATATTATTCTCTTTTCTGATTGCATTGTCTAAAACTTCAGTACTATATTGAAAAGGAGTAGAGAAAGTGGGCAGCCTTGCCTTGTACCAGTTTTTAGTGGAAAAGTTTCGGCTTTTCCCCATTTAGTATAATGTTAGCTATGGGCTTTTAATATATGGCTTTTATTGTGTTGAGAAATGACCCTTCTATGCCAATTTTACTAAGAGTCTTAATCATGAAGGGATGTTGTATTTTGTTGAATGCTTTTTCTGCATCGATTGAAATGATCATATAGTTTTTATCTTTCTTTCTGCTAATAGGGTGTATTATGTTTATGGTTTTATGTATGTTGAACCACCCTTGCACCTCTGGAATAAAGCCTATCTGGTAGTGATGAATAATCTTTTTTATATGATGTTGAGTATGATTTATTTTGTTGAGAACTTTTGCATCTATATTAATCAGAGATATTGGTCTGTAGTTTTCCTTTTTTGTCATGTCTTTATCTGTTTTGAGAATGAGAATGATGGAGACTTCATAAAATGAATTTGGGATATTTCCTTTCTTTGGATCTTTAGAAATAATTTGAGTAGAATGTGCTATCATATGGCCAATCTTTGAAAAGTTTCCATGTGGGGGTCAGAAAAATGTTTATTTTATGGTCTTAGAGTGGAAAGTTCTATAGATATCTGTCAAATCCATTTGGTTTAGAGTATTGTTTAGGTTCTCTATCCTTCTGTTTGTTTTTGTCTAGAAGATCTGTCTAAAGGAGATAGTGGGGTGTTGAGATCCCCAACAATTATAATGTTGTAACTTCTCTCTCCTTTTAGCTCTAGCAGTCTTTTCTTCATGAACTTAGGTGCTCCTGAATTGGGTGCATAGATATTTATATGTGCTATATCTTCTTGATGAATTAGCCTTTTGACTACTATATAATGCCTTTTTTTGTCTCTTTAAATTTTTGTCTTATAGCCTGTTTTGTCTGAAATCAGTATTGTGACTCCAATCCTTTTTTGATTTCCATTGGCATGGAATACCTTTTTCTAGCCCTTCACTTTTAGTCTGCATATTTTATCCATGAAGTACCTTTTTTTTTTTTTTAATCATTCAGCCAGTCTGTGTGTCTTGATTGGCGAATTTAGTCCATTAACATTCAACATTGTTATTAATATTTCTAGACATAATCATATCATTAAGTGAACCATTTTCTTAGTTGTTTTATGTTCTCTTATATCTGTCTGTCTGTCTTTTGTTTTCCTGGTATAGCACTCCCTTCAGAACTTCTTGAAGAGCTGGTCTGGAGTTGGTAAGTTCTTTTAGGTTTGTTTATCTGAGAATGTTTTTACCTTTCTTTCCATAACCATAAGACAGATGATCTTGCTAGGTAAAGTAGTCTTAGTTGAAATTGTTTTTCATTTAACACTTTGAATGTATTTCCCCATTCTTTCCTTGCCTGCATTGTTTCAGATGAGAGGTCCGATGTTAACCTGATGGGATAGCCTTTGTAAGTAACTTGATGTTTCTCTCTAGCCAGTTTTGGTATCCTGTCTTTGTGGTTTTGGCCAATCTGGCTATGAAGTGTCTTGGAGATGTTCTTGGGTTGATTCTATTTAGGGTCATTTGTTTTCTTGGTCTGGATCTTTTTTTATTTTTATTTTTTTGAGAGGTTTTTGCTATAGGGCGCATGCACTCACCAGGCAGACAGAGAGAGACAGAGAGATAGAAAGTGAGAAATCACCCCCCAGGGTGGATGGCCACATCGCAATCCCTTCTCCTCCATTCTCTTTTTGGGATCTTGGGTACACACGCACACGTGCCCAGCGTGAGTTTTAAGCCACCGGGTCTGGGACGTGAACCATGGTCAACTACTTGGGAGTCCAGCGACATAGCCATTATGCTAACTGCTGGTCCCTTGGTCTGGATCTTTGCATGCCTCTCTAGGTTTGGAAAGTTTTCTTCCAGGATATTATAGAATTGATTATCAATGCCCTTATTATTTTCTTCATCATCTGGGATACCAATTAGCTGGATGTTTGGGCACTTAATGGTATCTAGCATTCCTCGTATATTGTCCTCATTTTTCTTGGTTATTTTCTCAGTATTTTTGATGATTTTTTCTAAGTCAGAGCTTTCGTCTTCTACATTCGAGATTCTGTCTTTTGCATGATCTAATGTGCTTTTAATACTTTCAACGGAGGTTTTAATTTCCTATTTTACAGTGTTCATCTCTAACAATTATGTTTAATTCTTTTTATGGTGTCTATTCTTTCAAATTATGAAAGGACTTCCTCATCTCCTGGGGCTCATTGTTTCCTTTTTTTTGCATTTCATTTAGTTTTGTCACTATAAATATTTTGAATTGTTTATCTGATATTTCCACAAGTTCCTATGTGTTGTCAGTGGATGATGACAAATTGATGTTTTTCCTTAGGGGAGAGATATTTTCTTGGTTGCTCATATTTCTTGTGCCTCTGCAATGGTTTCCAGTCATCTAGTGAGTTATACATTTATTCCTAAGTTCTTTGAGTTAATTCTGAGCATTCAAAGGTATGTGCACTGTTGCCATTGGACTTGGGTAATTCAAAGTCCTCCCAGTTTCTAGAGAACAGTTGTGGTTGGGAGTGAGTTGCTGAACTTTAATTAAGGAAGACAGAAGGGATTGTGGGGCATGTGTTGCATGCTGCATGCTTTAGAAAATACTGTGGTTTTAGAATTCAGAGGCATGTGGCAGGTAATGAGCCTCAGACTTTCTGCCCCTAAGTTTCCCTGGCACTCTTGAGAGTTCAAAGGTGAGTGGGGGAGGGGATGAGCCTTAGATCTCTGCCAGATGCTTGTTTCCTCTACCAAATGTTCAGTTCTTGATGAGGTGGTAGCAATCTAAGGAGACATAACTTGGTGAAGATGATCGAGTTGCACGCTGCACAAATGCAGCATGCAGGTTGGCGTAGCAAAAATTCCAAAGTCCCGAACACAGGTTCACCTCAAAGGCTTGCTGAGACCAGGCTCAAGACTCCTGGCAGCAGGCAGACTGGGTGAGCACAGGCAGCTGGGACTGTGGGAGATGAAGTCCAAAAGTTTCCAAGTGGTTCCCAGGCCCTGAACCTTAACTCTCCCCAAATGCCTGCACAGACCAAGCTCAAGACTCCTCCGTGGTTAATGTTATTCTTATTGATATTTTGCAGAATTTTCTCTGAATTATTTCAATCAATCCTTAACAAAAACTCAAGAGGGAAGTTTAGTTAGCTCTTTATAGTCACAGGTTCTGCATTGCTCAGATTGAAAATGTCACCTTGTTATTAACATGTTATTATGCAGTTAGGCCTATGATGGTTGCATCTGTACTAACATGTGTAGACTTTTTCTTGTCATTATTCCCTAATCCACACAATATAACAGCTATTTACATAGCATTTACATTGTAGTAGATATTATAAGAAATGTGGAGAGGATTTTAAAGGAGGCTATGTGTAGGTTGTGTCCAAATACTATCCCATTTAATATGATGGATTTGAGAATTTGTGAAATTTCATATCCACAAGGAGTCCTCAAACCAGTTTCAGGAGGATGCCTAAGAAAGACTGTACTTTTTACAAATAATGAGAGTCTTGATTATACCCAAGTTTATAGGCTTTGTTAGTTACAAAGCCAGGCTTTTACACAGTTGAACCTAAGTTTGGTCACTCTGACTCCAAAGCCCATATTCTTTCTTCTAATTGGAAAGGTTTCAAACTCAGATATCCAGTATTGCCATAATTTTCTTAGTTTTCCTTAAAAGTGCAAAACTGTATTTGAAAGTTATAGGCATTTTCATAGATCAGTTTTCTACTTTTAAAATTTTTATCTAGAGGGACTAGCAGTTAGTGTAATGGCTATGTCGCTTGACTCCCGTGTAGTCGACCGTGGTTCGAGTCCTGGAACCCATGGCTTAAACTCACGCTGGGCACGTGTGTGTGTGCCCAAAATCCCAAGAGGAGAATGGAGGAGAAGGGATTGTGCCATGGCCATCCCTCCTGGAGAGGTGATTTCTTACTTTCTGTCTCTCTGTCTCTTTCTGGTGAACGCACATGCCCTGTAACAAAAACCTCTCAAAAAAAAAAAAAAAAAAAAAAAAAAAAGAAAAAAAAAAAAAAAATTTCAAAATTTTTTGG
>NW_006160214.1:1053774-1057509 GCF_000334495.1 Tupaia belangeri chinensis
AAACAACAGGCCCTGTAACAAAAACCTCCAAAAAAAAAAAAAAAAAAAAAAAAAAAAAGGAAAAGAAAAAAAAATTATCTAAATTATTTGGTCAGTTTCAGTCTTCTGAAAAGCAGTCATCCAGAAGGGATTAAACAAGCAATAGATTTATTCAGGGAGATTACTGTGAAGCATCAAGGGGAGAGAGCACAGCTAGGCAAGGAGATGATTCAGTAGGTGATGTAAAAATGTAAAAGAGAGAGAGGAAAGGAAAGACTGGGAATTACAAGCTTCAGAGCTCAGCATAGTTCTGATTAGGTTTCAGGCAGGCCAATGGGACATCTTGAATCAAATCTTGACTGAAGAGTCTCTGTGCATGATTGTCTTTAACCTGGAATGTCTCTTCTCCTTTAAAAAGAAAAATCTAGTTAATCCTTACTCTTTGCTTCATATGGTATGTATCAATTGCTGAAGGAAAACTAATGTGACCCTCTATGTCTAGGTCAGATTCCTATGTTATATACTCTTACACATTCCTATTTTCCCCCCTTATAGACTATTATTTCAGTTGATAATTAAATATGTATTCATATGATGACTGAGAATTTCAAGTGAAGAAATTTTTATTTCACTTTGATCATCATAGTACTCTTAGCAATTAGTATGAGACCTGATAAATAATAATAATAATGACAAAAGCTTACTGGATACTACTATGCACTGGTCACTGTTCACAGTGCTTGAGGTATATTAAGTAATTTAATTCTTAAAATAACCTTATGAAATAGATAATATTATTACCTCCACTTTACAGATGAAGACTTGAACCACACAGAGTTTTAGTAACTTGAATCATGGATATGCAGCTAGTGAGCAGCAGAGTTAAGATCGAAATAGTATAATACCCACTGATATTGACTGAGTAGAAGAAAGTAACAAATTGTAAAAAGAGCTTTAGGACATTTTTAGATGAAAGAAGTAATAAGGTAGTCTACATCTAGTCCTCTATTTCTGAATAATAAGTATAAGCTGCATTATAATGACACACACATTTGAGCAAACTAAAAGAAAAGCAGCTTCAGAAGCACTTATAAATCAAGTAATTAATTTGCTTAGAGCTATGTAAAGAAAAATGCAAATTAAGTCTCCACCTTTTGAGTCTTCCAAATGTGTGCCCATGATCCAGGGGCAACTGAACCTGGATTGGATTGAGGCATCAAGATTTTGTTGGGAGTACTTCTTCTGTCCATCTGTTTCTCTCTCTGTCTCTTTTGCTCATGCTTTATGTCTATAAATGAATAAACTTAAAAAAAAACACACACAGTTCTTTAAGAAATAAAATTTTAAATCACAATATACACAATAGCTTTTCCCTTACTGTCTTTTCCCTTAGCATTTCTTATTTTCTTAGTATGCCAAGTTTAAATCTATCATGCTCAACAAACACCTTACCAACTCCCCAATCCCTTATTTTTAGTAAATTTGTATAAAAGCTTTAAATGTTTAAAAATACATGTTAGGGTAAAGCAGTCTTTCCCTGTAAGATGTCTACATTTGTTTCCCACTTCAACTAGCTCAAAATTCTGTCCTAGCTGCTTGTCTTAAGAATTTCCACTAGCATCTAAAAGTTGCATTTGCAGGATTAATTGCAAAGAGAATTACCTCTATGACTTTGCTGTAGATAATTCACAACTTGATGTTACTTCTCCAATATTTTACTATTTGAAATAGAATAGTATATGCTTTTTGAAAGATGATTGTAAAATGTTTTACTGGAGTTGGAAGTATTATTTGAAACTGGAACTTTTGTAAGACAGACTGAAGTAACAGTGAAAGGCATTGCAAATTTCTATCGCCTATTAGAAAAATGTGATGGTGTTGGAAATCAACAGAATTAAAGTTAATCAGAAGTCAGTATAGGTGCTGTAATTTAATACATCCTGTCTTATACTATTCCGAGTGAATTGCTGTCAGTCACAATATTGTGTTGTATTTAGATATGCTTAAGTAGAAAATATCTAGTAAGAGTCTTTGTACTATGTGAAAGAGGGGGATATGTGACTTTCTTCTTGATGGTCATTTGAGGGATGCTAAAATTCATGGAGTCATAAAATTTAGAAAAATTATGAAGTTGGGGTGACTTCCTTGAGTGATCAGGCCTGGGTTCAATGTTGCACTGGGTAAAGCAGCCACAAAAGTAGTTTAATGAGCCTGTTGTAGTGATGGAGAATGAAAGATATCCTGACAGAGAAAGTAGAGTAATGCCAAAAATAAATAAGGCTTGCTTTATAACTTTGCACAAATATTTGACTTTCCACTCACTTTTATTTTTCAAACTTTATTTATTATTATTCTTCAACTTGAGGAGAGAGAGAGAGAGAGAGAGAGAGAGAGAGAATGAAAGAGAGACAGAGAGAAAGAGAGAGAAATTGAGATTGAGGAAGAGTGAGAAAGCAAGCTGCAAGGCCCAGGACTCAAACCGTGGCAGGCCAAGTGGGAATCCAGGGCCTCAACCATCATGCCACCTGCATCCCCCTCCATTTGCTTTTACTGAGCAATGATTTTACTGAGGACCAAAACCAATTTTAGTAGAGGCAGCTTTAGATATTTAAAATGCTTGAGACAGGCACTTCATGTCTTGAGTGTCTTTTATACAGTGACACTATGTTGAATGTGTGAATGAAATTATTTGTAGAAAGAAGAGACTAGGAGAAGAAAATGAATGTAAAAATATTTTGCTCTAAATAAAATAAAATAAAATAAAATATTTGCTTAATGATCATGTTTTTTTCACTCTTTTTTGATTATTTTCCTTTTATCTTGCTACGTATTTGTAATAATAACTACCTACGATATTATTTAAGCTTCAATAAAGAATTTATTCACTAATCAAAAATTATTTATCAATACATGTTATGTTGCAATAATGTTCTAGATCCTGGGACTATTGCAATTAAAAAAAAACCCTCCATTTTGTGACTTTTGACTAAAACATTGCTGATTTTCTTCTAGGTTTGTTTTCCAGTTTTATGTAATTTTGTCCTGTCTTGAGCTCCTGATAGGTTCATGTATCTACTATTTGAACAGAATCCTAACCTGTTTCCTGGCTTTAAGGTTTAAGCAAAGTTCCTTAGCATTTATTTGATTTAGTAAAGCCAAAACTGCTTTTCTTAAAATTAAAAATATATTTAAAAATACCTATGTAATGACTGTATTAAGCTATATAGCATCAGCCAGGTGCTACCTTATAGTATATTCATTCTATTCAGAGTTTCATGCCTAAAGTCAGACATGTATTCACAGGTGTATATATATATATATATACAAGCTGAACTTGCTATTGAAAGTAGTTAGATTATTTAAGAAATTTTGTGAATCAATAAAATGTGGGAAAAAATGTGGGGAAAAAAGGAATTATAAACAACTGTAGACACCTGAGATAGGGTGGGAGGAGGGTAGGAAATGGCAAAGGGTAAGAAATAAGGGTAAAAAAAATATATATACATACACACACACATATGTATACATATATATAGATATATGTATACATATATCTATCTATATATAGATATATGTATACATATGAAACTAGAAATGGAAAACTATTGATGATAGATGATTAATGCACTATGCAATATATTCTAGATGGGAAATCATGTTTTGTATGCTGTGATGATGTTCCAGGAATAAATGTAAATTAATTAATTTAAAAAATGTTTCAGAAGAAAATTACAGTGCACTTGTCACTAGATTCTA
>NW_006160214.1:1059021-1064838 GCF_000334495.1 Tupaia belangeri chinensis
TATCTCTCTGTCTCTCTCTGTCTGTCTGGCGAGCGCACGCGCCCTATAGCAAAAAAAAAAAAAAAAAAAAACAAAAAAAACCCCCAAAAAAAAAAAAAAAAAAAAAAAAAAAAAAGGAAAAGAAAAAAAAATTATCTAAATTATTTGGTCAGTTTCAGTCTTCTGAAAAGCAGTCATCCAGAAGGGATTAAACAAGCAATAGATTTATTCAGGGAGATTACTGTGAAGCATCAAGGGGAGAGAGCACAGCTAGGCAAGGAGATGATTCAGTAGGTGATGTAAAAATGTAAAAGAGAGAGAGGAAAGGAAAGACTGGGAATTACAAGCTTCAGAGCTCAGCATAGTTCTGATTAGGTTTCAGGCAGGCCAATGGGACATCTTGAATCAAATCTTGACTGAAGAGTCTCTGTGCATGATTGTCTTTAACCTGGAATGTCTCTTCTCCTTTAAAAAGAAAAATCTAGTTAATCCTTACTCTTTGCTTCATATGGTATGTATCAATTGCTGAAGGAAAACTAATGTGACCCTCTATGTCTAGGTCAGATTCCTATGTTATATACTCTTACACATTCCTATTTTCCCCCCTTATAGACTATTATTTCAGTTGATAATTAAATATGTATTCATATGATGACTGAGAATTTCAAGTGAAGAAATTTTTATTTCACTTTGATCATCATAGTACTCTTAGCAATTAGTATGAGACCTGATAAATAATAATAATAATGACAAAAGCTTACTGGATACTACTATGCACTGGTCACTGTTCACAGTGCTTGAGGTATATTAAGTAATTTAATTCTTAAAATAACCTTATGAAATAGATAATATTATTACCTCCACTTTACAGATGAAGACTTGAACCACACAGAGTTTTAGTAACTTGAATCATGGATATGCAGCTAGTGAGCAGCAGAGTTAAGATCGAAATAGTATAATACCCACTGATATTGACTGAGTAGAAGAAAGTAACAAATTGTAAAAAGAGCTTTAGGACATTTTTAGATGAAAGAAGTAATAAGGTAGTCTACATCTAGTCCTCTATTTCTGAATAATAAGTATAAGCTGCATTATAATGACACACACATTTGAGCAAACTAAAAGAAAAGCAGCTTCAGAAGCACTTATAAATCAAGTAATTAATTTGCTTAGAGCTATGTAAAGAAAAATGCAAATTAAGTCTCCACCTTTTGAGTCTTCCAAATGTGTGCCCATGATCCAGGGGCAACTGAACCTGGATTGGATTGAGGCATCAAGATTTTGTTGGGAGTACTTCTTCTGTCCATCTGTTTCTCTCTCTGTCTCTTTTGCTCATGCTTTATGTCTATAAATGAATAAACTTAAAAAAAAACACACACAGTTCTTTAAGAAATAAAATTTTAAATCACAATATACACAATAGCTTTTCCCTTACTGTCTTTTCCCTTAGCATTTCTTATTTTCTTAGTATGCCAAGTTTAAATCTATCATGCTCAACAAACACCTTACCAACTCCCCAATCCCTTATTTTTAGTAAATTTGTATAAAAGCTTTAAATGTTTAAAAATACATGTTAGGGTAAAGCAGTCTTTCCCTGTAAGATGTCTACATTTGTTTCCCACTTCAACTAGCTCAAAATTCTGTCCTAGCTGCTTGTCTTAAGAATTTCCACTAGCATCTAAAAGTTGCATTTGCAGGATTAATTGCAAAGAGAATTACCTCTATGACTTTGCTGTAGATAATTCACAACTTGATGTTACTTCTCCAATATTTTACTATTTGAAATAGAATAGTATATGCTTTTTGAAAGATGATTGTAAAATGTTTTACTGGAGTTGGAAGTATTATTTGAAACTGGAACTTTTGTAAGACAGACTGAAGTAACAGTGAAAGGCATTGCAAATTTCTATCGCCTATTAGAAAAATGTGATGGTGTTGGAAATCAACAGAATTAAAGTTAATCAGAAGTCAGTATAGGTGCTGTAATTTAATACATCCTGTCTTATACTATTCCGAGTGAATTGCTGTCAGTCACAATATTGTGTTGTATTTAGATATGCTTAAGTAGAAAATATCTAGTAAGAGTCTTTGTACTATGTGAAAGAGGGGGATATGTGACTTTCTTCTTGATGGTCATTTGAGGGATGCTAAAATTCATGGAGTCATAAAATTTAGAAAAATTATGAAGTTGGGGTGACTTCCTTGAGTGATCAGGCCTGGGTTCAATGTTGCACTGGGTAAAGCAGCCACAAAAGTAGTTTAATGAGCCTGTTGTAGTGATGGAGAATGAAAGATATCCTGACAGAGAAAGTAGAGTAATGCCAAAAATAAATAAGGCTTGCTTTATAACTTTGCACAAATATTTGACTTTCCACTCACTTTTATTTTTCAAACTTTATTTATTATTATTCTTCAACTTGAGGAGAGAGAGAGAGAGAGAGAGAGAGAGAGAATGAAAGAGAGACAGAGAGAAAGAGAGAGAAATTGAGATTGAGGAAGAGTGAGAAAGCAAGCTGCAAGGCCCAGGACTCAAACCGTGGCAGGCCAAGTGGGAATCCAGGGCCTCAACCATCATGCCACCTGCATCCCCCTCCATTTGCTTTTACTGAGCAATGATTTTACTGAGGACCAAAACCAATTTTAGTAGAGGCAGCTTTAGATATTTAAAATGCTTGAGACAGGCACTTCATGTCTTGAGTGTCTTTTATACAGTGACACTATGTTGAATGTGTGAATGAAATTATTTGTAGAAAGAAGAGACTAGGAGAAGAAAATGAATGTAAAAATATTTTGCTCTAAATAAAATAAAATAAAATAAAATATTTGCTTAATGATCATGTTTTTTTCACTCTTTTTTGATTATTTTCCTTTTATCTTGCTACGTATTTGTAATAATAACTACCTACGATATTATTTAAGCTTCAATAAAGAATTTATTCACTAATCAAAAATTATTTATCAATACATGTTATGTTGCAATAATGTTCTAGATCCTGGGACTATTGCAATTAAAAAAAAACCCTCCATTTTGTGACTTTTGACTAAAACATTGCTGATTTTCTTCTAGGTTTGTTTTCCAGTTTTATGTAATTTTGTCCTGTCTTGAGCTCCTGATAGGTTCATGTATCTACTATTTGAACAGAATCCTAACCTGTTTCCTGGCTTTAAGGTTTAAGCAAAGTTCCTTAGCATTTATTTGATTTAGTAAAGCCAAAACTGCTTTTCTTAAAATTAAAAATATATTTAAAAATACCTATGTAATGACTGTATTAAGCTATATAGCATCAGCCAGGTGCTACCTTATAGTATATTCATTCTATTCAGAGTTTCATGCCTAAAGTCAGACATGTATTCACAGGTGTATATATATATATATACAAGCTGAACTTGCTATTGAAAGTAGTTAGATTATTTAAGAAATTTTGTGAATCAATAAAATGTGGGAAAAAATGTGGGGAAAAAAGGAATTATAAACAACTGTAGACACCTGAGATAGGGTGGGAGGAGGGTAGGAAATGGCAAAGGGTAAGAAATAAGGGTAAAAAAAATATATATACATACACACACACATATGTATACATATATATAGATATATGTATACATATATCTATCTATATATAGATATATGTATACATATGAAACTAGAAATGGAAAACTATTGATGATAGATGATTAATGCACTATGCAATATATTCTAGATGGGAAATCATGTTTTGTATGCTGTGATGATGTTCCAGGAATAAATGTAAATTAATTAATTTAAAAAATGTTTCAGAAGAAAATTACAGTGCACTTGTCACTAGATTCTAGCTTTGTGCATATTTTTAGTTTAAGGTATTTCGTGAATAAATAAAATGTGTAGAAAAAACCTACTGCATTTTTATGCTCTTAAGTTCTTGTTAGGTTATAGGAGAGAGAGAGAGAAAACAAATGCTTGTTAAGTAGTCATCAAGTGAGGGTATAGACAACAACGAAGCTATTTTATGTAGGATAGTCAGATTAAGACTCTCAATGGGCTCACATTAAGGAAGTGAGGAAGGTGTCCAAGCAGATATCTGGGGAGGACATTCCAGAGGAAAATGAAGAGGAAGATGTTACAAAGCTGGTGCCCATAGTACTGCATTACCTGTTTGCCAGCAAACTACCTTAAGCTTCTAGGGCCTCTCCCTGGTCTCTCCTGTCTTCTTGGGGAAAGGCCAATGATATAACTCTTTACTGTTCATCTGTTAAAAGTAATATTTCTCACTTATTGAGTGCCTTCCAAGGCCTCAGACACTGTTTATCTAATTTATTTCTTGAAACAACTCTGCAAAACAGGCTTTGCTATCTCTATTTTAAAAATGAAATAACTAAGGGCTCAAGAAGTCACATAATTGTTTGTAGTGTTAAGTCTGGCACTGAATGGTAGTGTTCTAATTATGGAACCCATTTTTCTTTTTTTTTTCTCCATTCATTTATTTTTACATTTTTCTACAAACATTTACTTTACATATCACAAAATTTTTGTTCATACTCCATAGTTCTTGTACAGTTAATAAACAACTTTAAAATTTTAGAATACTGAATTTTAAAGATAATGTTCAAAATATTTCTTACAATTTTGTTTGTGACTCTATAAAAACAGAAACAGTGTGGTTTTAAATACTTTTGAGATAATACTTACATGTCATGGAACCCATTTTTCAAGAATATATGATTTCAGTCTCTCAATACTTTTTTTTTGAGAGTTGTTTATTTATTTATTTATTTATTTTTTGCTATAAGGTGTGTGTGTTTGCTTTTGCCACACAGACAGAGAGAGACAGAGAGACAGAAAGCAAGAACTCACCCCCCCCCCCAGGGGTGATGGCCATGCCGCAATCTCTTCTCCTCCATTCTCCTTTCGGGATCTTGGGCACACATGCACATGCACCCAGCTTGAGTTTAAGCCACTGGATCCGGGACTCGAACTGCAGTCGACTACATGAGGGTCCAGCAACATAGCCATTACACTAACTGCTGGTCCCAGTCTCTCAGTATTAATTTGACTTATCTCTGTCCCTCAACCTTGCTTTCAGATAAGAGCTAGTATCAAACACACAAAATCCTGTTAAATTGATTAATATTTTCTAATTTAATTTTTGATTTTGAGGTAATTATAGATTCACATCTAGTTGTAAGAAATAATAAGGGGGAGATCCTGTATACCATATGCCCATTTTTCCCAATCATAATATCTTGCAAAACTATATTATAATAGGAAAGAGGAGAAGTGAGACAAATATTAAAGAGTTTATGAAACTATAGTATTATAATCAAGATTTAACACTGCTACAACCTGGGGGACCTCTTAAAAAGGACTGGGCCCCAGTTTTCCCTTCTGTTAAGAAAAAAAAAAGGGAAATTTCCCAAACTGAAAATTAATAAGGGCTAAACTAAAAGTAAAGTATCTTTTTAAGCTACTTGGAATGTAAGGTTCATTTAAATTGTAATGGCTCAAAGTAAGGATTATACTCCAGACTTTGCTTATGATAACTTAATCTGCTAAGAATCAAGGTCATAAGATTTCTCAAACCCTCATTTAAAGGAAAGATAATATTTTAATTTACAAGTGTAGACACCAGAGATAGTGTGAGAAGAGGTTGGGAAAGGGCAGAGGGTTAGACATAGGGGTAAATATAAATAAATAAATAAATAAATAAATAAATAAATAAATAAATAAATGTGTGTGTGTATATGTGTGTGTGTGTGTGTATGTGTGTCCCCTTTTTCACCGACCTCACCCAGGTACCCGTTCGACTGTCCTGCGGGTTGGGGCAAGTGGTGCCCGGATGTGGGGCCCTGGAGTAGAGGATCACG
>NW_006160214.1:1065748-1083864 GCF_000334495.1 Tupaia belangeri chinensis
AACTGCCATATGATCCAGCAATCCCATTTCTTGGCATCTACCCAAAGAACAGAAGAATTTCTCATTGGAAAAGTGCTTGCACATCTATGTTTATTGCGGCATTTTTCACAGTTGCTAAGACATGGAATCAACCCAAATGCCCCCGTATGGATGAATGGATTGAAAAACTGTGGCACATATACTCTATGGAATACTATTCAGCCATTAAGAACAACAAAACCCTGACTTTTGACAGAAAGTGGAAGAATATGGAAGATTTGCTACTGAGTGAAGCAAGCCAGGCTATGAAGGAGAGACACTGTATGTCCCCACTTAATATATACCGAATGTCCTCACTCTGTAACTGAAACTGACGGGCTAAAGGATGTACAAACAGAAGAGGTGGATGTGAATACCAGATGTGGGGTGTGTGGAGGAGTAGGGCCTGGGGAAGAACATTTGGAGGAGGGATACAAAGACAGCATTGTTGAGACAGGGAGGTAGTGTTGCTATATTTTGATCAATTAGACCAGGGAGAAATGCTCATATATTGAAATGATCACCTTGTAAGCTAAATAATGTAATTGAATGTATTAAAAAAATGTAAATAAAAATTGAAAAAAAAAAGTTCATTAGTGAATCAATAAAATGGGGGGAAAAGGCGTAGAAAGCAACCAAGAATACCGGAGACAGTGTGGAAAGAGAGTGGGAGATGGCAGAGAGTTAGAGATAGGGAATCAAGATGGCAAAAAAAAAAAAAAGCAAAATATACAGGAAACAAGAAATGGAGAATTATTTGTTGATGATAACACGTATGTTGATGTGCGTGATTGAACCAATATACAGTGTATTCTGGATGGAAAAATCTCATCTTGTATGTTGTAATGATGCATAGTGAATAAATGTAAATAAATAAATTTAAATAAAAAAAATTAAATGCTTTAAAGGATGGGGAGTACTAGCTGTCAGCACAGAGCCCAGGCTAAATGGCATCATAAACCTGATGATTGTTCCCTTCCAGAATAGAAATTGATTACCTAAGGTCCTACCAATCAAGATAGCCCACAAAATAATTTCTTCTTAAACTAATCATTGGACCAATCATATAAAAGACCCTTAATTTTGACCTTAAAAATGCTTACGGGGGGGAACTCCTCAGGAAGACTGAGCCTTTTCAGCATAAGCTGCCCTTCTCTTTGCTTTGCACAAGGCAATAAAGTTGTACTTTCTTTCACCATACCTTCTGTCTACAGAATGGTTTGTGGCACTTGGGTGAGCAAACTTGGATGGAATTTGGTAATAAATCTACTGATCTTTGTTCAGATGTCTTCAGTTTTACTTGTGAAGTATGTGTATTTGGTTTTATGCAATTTTTATCATATTTGTAGGTTCACATATCCATTACCACAGTTAAGATACAGAGCAGTTCCATCATCACAAAGATCCCTATTTCTCTCCCTACTTCCAAAAGCCCTGTATTCTTAAATCTAGCAATCACTAATCTGTACTCTAGTCCTGTAATTTTGTCATTTCAAAATTATTACGTAAGTGTTATCATATAATTCGTAACTTTTGAGATTGTTTCTTTCTCCCACTCAGCATAACTCCTTAGAGAATAATTGAAGCTGTGTCTGTCAATCCTCCAGTTCTTTCTATTGCTCAGTAGGATAACATGGAACAAATGTGCCACAGTTTGATTAACAATTGAGAACTCAAGTCTGGCTATATTTTATTTGTTCTAAAATTTCTTCTTAAGGGGCCTTGGGAGAGCAGTGCCTGCATGCCAGCAGTCTTGTAGGCAGGTCACCTTTCCTCAGTAATTGTGGCCTATTTCTCATATTCTGACTCTGGCATAACATCAAATGATTGTTAGTAAACTCCATTATCTATGTAAAGGTTAGGCTTAAACTTTTCTTTCTACTGCCTTCTAGTTTTAATCAAAGCCTTGTTCTTTTAGCCAATAGCAAACTAAAGGATATAAATATAGCTGTGATTTGTAAGCTTCCTTCTTCATAATATCCTACATTCTTGGGGCAAACCAATGAATAATCTGCATTGATTTACAACTTTGATCATAACTTCTATTTTCATGAAATGTATAACAGATCTGCTGTGATTTGGTCATGTAGTAAGCACTTTCTCAAGGCTTCTGGAGATTATATTTCCACAGACTGTGACCCCTCATACTATTAACGACTTAGAATAAACATTCTTCAATATTTTACAGGTTTTTTTTTCATCAACACTATTAAGTGTTTTACTCTTAGGAAATATGTACATTTTAATAAGGGATAACTGAAGATAATGTCCTATCTTAAAGTAGAATTTTTTTTTGACAACATCAATTGTCAGAGGAATTTTTGAAAGGTATGACCTTGGATTGCTACTGGATCATACCGTATGAGCACCTGATCGTACACAGGAAGCCCACTTTTCCAGTTTGTGCTTGACCTCACTGATAATGCTGCCATCATATTTCCTGTATCTGGATGAGATATAGTGCTTTGCAGGAGCACTTCCTGTAACTTGATGAGATACAATACTTTTGTAGGAGTATTTTCATTTCATGAACACTGCCTTGAATTTGTAAGAATGGTGTCTGTGTAAGCAAGCATATTCTGTTTTTCTAACAAGGGGAAACGCAGACAGTCTTTTATACCTTTGGATGAATCTCAAATGTTTTTGCTCTTGACTGTTCTCTTCTCTAATGGAGACTTATCACTTATCTGCAATAAACTCTAGGTAGGCCAAACATATAAATTGCCACCTACTGATTTAGGAAGCTTATGAGAAGGTTTTGCTTGCTACAAATGGTTGAATTTTTTTATACTTTGGCCAGGCAAGAGTTAAGTGAAAATCTGCTTGTGCTGTGACATATTTGAAAGAAGCTTATGCATCTTTTCTTTTTTTTTTTTTTTAGACTTATTTATTTAATCTTATTGTTTTTACTATTATTATCTTTTTTATTTGACCTGAGAGAGACAGAGAGAGAAAAAAAGTGAGAAAGAAAGCCACCGGGTCTGGGATTCAAACCACAGTCAGCCATGTGGGAGTCTGGTGCCTTAAATACCATGCCACCTGCTGGCCCCTGTACCTTGTCTTTGAATCTGTTAGTGCAAGTTTCTCTGAAGAGGAATGTGAGTAACATTTACATTTCTTTATTAACTCAGTTAGTACTTAATGAGTTCTATGCAAGTCACTGTGTTTTGATGGCACAAAGATGAGTTGGCCATGGAGGAAATGTTCTATTAATTAATGTAGAGGATGTTTATAATATTAATGGAAACCTGAGAAGATCATGAAGATTTGTTTACCTTAATTTAAAAAACAAAACATCTGTTTATTGTGTCACCCCTGTAGTGTTCAGAATGCATTAACAGCTTACATAGATATTCATATTTAATCTTCATGGCTTTTGAATATAGATTAAGACTGTGAAACTTAGATATACAGAGATAGAAATCAAAGACAAATCCAAGACTTTGAGGGCAGTTATTGTGAAGCTTTACCAAGGGGCTTCACATTCTTGTTTTTTGTTTTAGCAAGAATTTTAGGTTTATAAATTTTATCCAAGGCTGTATGGACTACCTTGTGCTATGTGATCTGGAAATGATGAATTCAGGAGTCAAAATCAATATCTTTATTTTTCTTTAAAATAATGATCCTCGAAATAAATACTTTTTCTCCTACAAAAGACATGAATTAACTCTCTCTCCATGCTTATAAGTTTGAATTATGTTGATTAGAGGATAAATCAGGAGAATTGGATATGAGTATATGAATGTTTAAATAATTATCGTTAATTTAAGTGTCCTTAAGAGAGTTTTAGCTGCTCAAGTGAGCATTTGCTTAATTCAAATTGAATTAGAAATCATCTGTGGGAGAAATAGTTTCTAATGCACAATTTCAGTTTCATGAAAATATGAGGAATCAGAGACATTGTGTTGCAAAGAACTGATATTAATATCGTAAGAATAAAATCTTGAGCCACACTGATGCAGATATTGCTGAATAATAAATTGGTAATGTCAAATGGTCAAATGGTGCTCTAGAGGGGCAGAAAATTTTTTATCAAAGGTTTCTTTCCTGTGGCCACAGAGCTCTACGAAAGGCTCACTTCTTGTTTTTAAATTTAGGAGCACCTAGAAAATTCCCTGAAGGATAATTTCATGTAAGGTATATTAAAATATTCCAATCTTTGTTCACCCTCTAGGTGAGAGACCAGAACTTATGCCAAAGCAAACCTCTTTGTTTTAGAAATGTACTTTTGAAGAATTGAATAAGCAAACCAATATCTTTTGCTTCCCTGATAAGAATCATTTGGGCATGATTTGAATCTTAAAATCATCCAATCTGGTTTAACATCCATATATATATATATTTTTATTTTTTTTAAATTTTTTAGAGGTTTTTGCTATAGAGTGCATGCACCCACCAGGAAGACAGAGAGAGACAGAGAGACAGAAAGTGAGAAATCACCCCCCAGGGGGAATGGCCACGCCACAATCCTTTCTCCTCCACTCTCCTTGGGATCTTGGGCACGCACGCACCTGGCATGAGTTTAAGCCACCGGGTTGGGACCTGAACCGTGGTCGACTACATGGGAGTCCAGTGACACAGCCACTATGCTAATTGCTGGTTCCTTAACATCCCTATTTTAAAGAGGAAAAGTACTGCTAAAAGTGATAGCAGAAAGTAGTGAGGACAGCTCTGGAAAAGACAGGGGAAATGAGCATGACTGTTGCAAATAGGAGCAGGATCATTTGCATTGAATCAGGCCATCTCTATGTCTTGAATATGCATTTCAGAAGGAGCAGAAGATTGTCTCTCTTTGTTTACCAAATAAATGAAGTCGGGCAACTGAAGCAAAACAAGCAACTGAAAATCCAGTTGAAAATCTTCTGAAATTCTCCAAAGAATTTACAGAAATTTAGGAGGCAATAATCTTCCAGTGGACAAGTAATCATGAAAGGAGTCTGTCAAATTTATATATATATCAGGTGGCAGAAAGCCTGAGACTATCTTTAGAAAGACCCGGACTATCTTTAGGAAGATTAGCCCTTGGCCAGCATACAGGTGCTGAGATTTTGACAATGTTTTTTTATCTTTTCCTGACTAGTAAGGTGATTTATTGTGCCTACTCTGTGCAGACTCTATGGTTTATATTCAATACCAGCTTTCATTCTGAGACTCTGGAAGTTTGGTATGTACTAGGCAGAGGGGTTTACATGACCACTCAATCCCCCACTGCAGTAAAAACCTTGGTCATGAATGAGCTTCTCTAGTATTCAACATTTCACATGTGTCACAATTCAATGCTGGAGGGATTAAACGCCCCATGTGACTCCATGTGCCTCGATTCCTGATTTTCAGACTCTATGTCTTATATCTTTTCTCTTTACTAATATTGCTTTGTATCTTCTTGCTGGAGAACATGATAGTTGTGAGTGTTGTGATCTACCTAACTGAATTTGGAGGCAGACTTGGGGACTGCTGGTCCAGAACCACAAATGGAATAGCTTTACAGATGAAATAAGAGTCGAATGTGGGATAATGGTAGATTTTAAAACTTAAACCAAGGATAATTTTGTAATAGCTCTTTACTAGTATTTAAACTCTAAGGAGCCTTGTCCAGAACTTAATTTGTATTGACTGAGATCCTTCTAACATAAGAACAGTAAAATAAGATTAACGCAGATGAGATTTATAGATTCTTCTACCACTCTCACCATAAACTGAATTGGGTGAATTTAATCTACTGGAAGAGAAATGGATTACCTGTTAATGGAAAAATCCCTAACTGAACATTCTGGTGGAAAACTCCTGGTTCTAGCATTGTTGACACAGGTAAGAGGAAAATGCCCCATTGCTGGCAAGGCAAGAGTTTTATGGCCTGACATTAAATATCCATAATTAATATGATACATGTTTTTTAGCTAAATGTAAACCAAGTTCTTTTCACTTGCATTCTTTTGTACATGTTATTTTTATGTTAGAGTTGATAATTTTCATTAATAATAGATTTTATTAGAATCTGATACAAAATGCTCTTACATTTAACCGAAAGTGCTAACTAAATTGTAAATCCCTGCAATTTAGTGTTAGTAGGTAGTCTGTCTTATGGAATCAGTGTCCATGAGGGATAAGGCAGGCCTCCATTTGTAAAAATAAATGCTTTGCATAAAAAACCCCACAAAAACTGAAACAAACAAGTTTCAGTTATTTAAGAGACGATTTAAAAAATTGTCCAACCCTTTGACTTGCCCATTCTTGAACGGTGATGTTGGAACTTCTATACATACTTACTGTGTGCAGTTTGGTTATATGGCTCCTTTTGGTGTTTTGATACTTAATTTTAATACTAAAATTTTAAAAAAAAAAAAAAAAAGCCACTCCTCTCAAAGTTTAGAACTCTACAAAAATTAGCGTAGAAGATACTAATTCTTTATATGAATAAGCAATACTGGATTAATTCTCTGTCATTATTCGTGTTGTTGAACCTAAATTAGGTGAGAGGGTCTTGGAACTGTGTCCTGGTTCTGCCTCATTCATATCATTAATTACTGTTTGGTATATTATATACTAGCAAAGTAATTGACTTGTGGCTCAAAAATTAAGTGCATTTGTAATATTTTTTGTAATTGATTAGATACTTCAGATTAAGGTGAGTTATTTGGGAGAGAAAGGATGTGAATTTCACTTGGTATGTATAAACAGGGTTTTTGATTAAAACAATTTAATATAAAATAAGATGATCATATTACTTATCATTCAATGTGACTTTTTTTAATGTCAGGGAGTGTGTGTGTTTGAGTATGTGTGTGTGTGTGTGTGTGTGTGTGTGTGTGTGTGTGTGAGAGAGAGAGAGAGAGAGAGAGAGAGAGACAGAGAGAGAGAGAGAGAGAAAGTGCCCCCACCCAATGGGGCCTAGCCATGCTGCAATTTTCTTTCCTATATTCCCCGTTGTCAGGATCCTGGGCAAGTGTGTATAGAGCCACAGCATATCTTTCAAGCTGCCAGGTTAGGATTTGAACCGTGGTTGGCCATGTGGGAACTGACTCCCTCCACACAGTGCAAACACTGGATTGTCCCTGGGAACATTGAAACAGGGCATCCCAGCTTTAAACACTTATTTTCTGCCCTTTCCTTTAATGACATTATGACAATTTATGAAATTGTGAAGTATTATAAATGTTGTGGGAGAAAATACTCAGTAAACCTGTGTGTATTGATGTTAAAACATAGCCTCAAAATTCTTTTTATGTCCCCCACTGAGAGGTAGTGTCTATGATGCCACTTCTTGAATCTAGGTGTGCTTATGGCATCTTTGATCAATCACTATGTGATTTTCAAGGCTGGATTGGTAGAAAATGCAGCTTTTGCCTTTTTTTTTTTTTTTGGCACCCCTGTTTGGAGTCCTGAACTGCCATGTAACAAATTGACTAGCCTGAGCCACCCTTCTGTGAGAGAGGAAATCCATGTACCTGATGAAGCCACATTCAGGTGTTCTGGTCAGCAGTCCTAGCTGTCAGGTCATCCAAGCTTAGATGTATGTGAGTCAATAAACTCTTAGATGACCCCAATTTGTAGTCTTCTTCTCCTATCTGAGGCTGGTGTAATCATGGAGCAGACATGAACCATCCTTGCTTTACCCTTTCTAAATCTCTGGCCCAACCGAACCCATGAGTATAGTAAAACGATTGTTTTAACCCATTAAATTTTAAGGTAATTTGTTATCTATTGGTTCATCAGAAAAATTATGAAATATATTTCTATGTTTTTCTATGCAACAATGTGTCATGACTTTTCTGATGATCCATTAGTAATAATAATGGACATATTGTGTTTTCTATTTTTGATTTTTTCTGTTTAAAGGTATTTGCTCTAATATTCTTGACTCTAAGAGGGGAAAAATCACTTTTCCACGAACATACTGTTGGTCCTCTCTGAGGTGTATCCCTGTGTTGAATCACTCTATCTACATATCTTTCTTTTTAATATTTTATTTAGTTTTATTTATTTATTTTAATTTGACCAGAGAGGGACAGAGAGAGAGAGAAAGTGAGAAACGAAGACGCCAGGTTGGGGACTCAAACCACAGTTGGCCACGTGGGATTCTAGCACCCTTAACCACCATGCCACCTGTGGGCCCCTATCCACATATCTTAAGCCATATCTATTTTCTTCAAACTTGCTTTGTGGATTCATACTCATTGACTTTCCTCTTTCTAAATTACAACACTGCACACTATAATATCAACCTTAGAGCTTCCGCATATGCTATTTGTATTGTTGTTAATTGTATGTGTCTTACAAATTATAGGTGGTAATTATAAACTCCTTTAGGGCAAGGGGCATGTTGTTATTTTATCTTGTATAGCACAGAATAGTGATGGGAGTATCTCACAGAACAGAGAAGAGAGTATCTATTTTTCTGTTACTCCTTGGGATCATACTTACATTTTTAATATTTCTCGTTGATCTTGAAACATACTATATCTCTATTACTGGTATTCGAAAGCCATTATCAAGAATAATTCTAAATTATAAAGAAAACAAAGAAGAGCCTATTTTAGATGTGCTTGTACAAAATGAATTAATGAGATGCTAGGAAACAAAAGCATACAATGAATAGCTTTATTTGTGGGATAAACAAGGCTCTCAGAATGTGTCAATACAAAATCCTTTGTTATTAGGGAATTTAGATTCTTTTAAAGGTTTTGATCATGTTTTACAGGCTAACAAAGCTTCTTGGGGGAAAATTAAAGTCTAAAATCTTTCCCATAAATTAGTCGATGCTTTTATTTTCCTTAAATCAATGATTGTGCTCCAATAAGGAAAGCTTTAAGGGAGGTTTCTTAGCAATGGATACAAGAAAATTCTCAAATAATTAGAGAGATGTTAAGGAGCTGCAGAAGAAAGTTTTAAGGTTAATTGCCTAGGAGGGTTTTCAGGTTCAGGATGATGAAGATAGCGTAGTCCTCATAAAACCTGACACTCCTTCAGTGCCTGTGTGCTAATAGTGATACCATTTTATCTTCTCTTTCTGGACCTTTTTCAATGCTGAAATTTTAGGTAGAAGATTGGGTAGAAGTTTTTGAGTTCTCATTTCAACCTCCTAGAAGTGTTATAAACTGTCAAGGAAAGATCTGATGACTGAATATTGATGAATAACGTGAAATTTTAAAGAATTGTCATCAGAGATAAGTTTCAAAGAAATTACCAGTAAAGATATTATTGAACAAAACTGATTATCTAAAAGTAGTCTCTTAGTTGTTTTAAGAAACAATGCAGGACCCAGTTATAAGTTCTAAGTTGTTACAGGTGATGACCCTTCAGTTTCTACTTAGTATTTTATTATCTCAGCAATTGTATTTTTCCAGGGCTCTTTGATCCTATAAAAACTATTTAGCATTCTGCCATTTCAAGGATATGATACAGGATAAGAGAGTTCTTGGTAACTGATCACTTTTTTAAAGTTTGTTTATCTCTCCTATAAGTGAGAGAGACAGATAGAGATAGAGAGATAGTATCCCCAACAGGTTCTTGATGCTCCAATCCATCCCCACACCAGCCAACTCCAGATCATGGGCATGTACCTGCCTGTTATACTGAGGAAGGTCTCTAGGCACAAACTCAGAACCTTCCCATGTGAGTCAGTCTTGCAAAGTGTTGCATTTTACTGCTGTACCCATCAGTTGGTCCTAGTAATCAATCACTTTTTATTGAAAGGATCTTTGACTCCATAAATTCTATGACTCCTAATTAACTTTAGCTTTGATCACTAAGCATAACGATTGACCAAGAATGTTGCTTCTTATTAGACCCTGCACAGGGAGATTTTTTTTTTCAGGATCTATATGCCACATATATTTTTGGAATAAATTCAGGATTCTAGGGATATAAGTTGACATACTCAGATATCTATTTTAATCAGATGGTTTACAGGAAATTGCAGAGAAACCAGTCAGTGAACACTTCTAAGGCAAAGTAATAATGGATTTAAGCTTGATTCTCAAATTTAGGAATGTGAGGATAGACAGGTTGGCACAGCATGTCCTGTGGCTCCTACATCTGAGGGCTTGTCTCTCTAAGATAAAGTGAATTGAATCTGTTGACTGTTTTACCTAACATCTCTTGGTTTGTGGAAGAAATAGCAGAGATACAACAACAATATGTGTTTGAGAAATATTTACCTTGAAAGTATAGCACTTCATTAAATGTATGTAGTTCTAAGTAGTTAGAGAAAGGGTGGAATCTGGGACACAAATATATATTCTAGTTGCTAAGGCCATTCTTTGTATCTTTTTCTTTTCCTTTTTAAAAAATGGTCTAGGTAGCAGTGGACAATGAAGAAGAGACATTGTATGTATCCACTTAATATATACTGAGTGTCTTCACTCTATGGCCGAAACTGAATGACTAAAGGTTATAGAAACTAAGTAAATAGTTATGAATATCAGTTATAGTGTGGGAAGAGGGTGGATGAAAGAGTAGAGTCTGAGGAAGGACATTAAGGAGAAAAATAGAGAGGCAAGGCATTTAAGAGACAAAGAAATGTATTAGTATCTATTGAAGATAACTTTCTAGAATGGTGAACTGGACTGGTGAGAAATGTACACATGTTGGAATATTCACTTTGTAAGCTAAGTAACATAATTGAATGTATAAAAGAAATAGAAAGAAAAATTTTAAAAAATAAATAAAAGAATATCTTTCAGCATTAGTTCTCTCTAAAATTGCCTGTTCAAGTACCAAAATAGTTTCATATGCAAATTGTCCTTTTGTTGCATAAGAATGCTTATTACTATTTACAGAAATTTATTGTTTCTATCTTCTCTGAATGCTAAAAAATTTTAAATCTCAATTTTTTAAAAAAAGTTTATTGATTTACTTTATCCATGAGAAAGAGAGACAGAGACAGGCACCTTCAATATTGTCTTCATCCCACCATTCACCCCTAGTTTCAGCCAGCCTGGAACATGGCCATGTACAAATGTGTTTTGTGCTCAGACATATCCTGGGACATGAACCAGGACATTTTCTATGTGGGTCCAGTTCCTTTACCCCTGTATCTTCACATAGACCCAATGTTTATTGATACATTGGTAAG
Source organism: Tupaia belangeri chinensis (assembly GCF_000334495.1). NCBI lineage: Eukaryota > Metazoa > Chordata > Mammalia > Scandentia > Tupaiidae > Tupaia > Tupaia belangeri. The sequence goes on from NW_006160214.1 coordinate 1,076,841, forward strand.
AAGAGTTGATTTTGCTGTTATGTTTTTGGTTGAATGCTTTACTCGTTCTTTGTGAAATGCTTCTTCCCACTGTCTCTCTCTTTTTCTCACTCATTCATTGTCTTACTTGCACAACAACTATTATGTTTACATATTGAATGATAATCTCTAACTATGGCTTTATATATCATTTATTTAAATTATAATGAAAACTCCCAAATTCTACTCCTGCCGGGGCCTCTCACAACTCTAGATTTATGTATACAACTAATTGTGGTCTTCATTGAGATGTTGAGTAAGCCTCTGAAACTTTATATATTCAAGACTGAATTTCTAAACTCCTTATCTTCCTTCCCATGCCAAAGATACTCAAACATGCTTTGTTAGCAGTTTTCCTTGTTTAGTTCATGGCAATTTCATCCTTTCAATTGCTCAGATCAAAAACTTGGAGTGATCATTGACTTTTCTCTTCTATATTCTAATTAGAATCTATTAACAAATACCATCAGTCTACCTTTAATATATAATGAAAATCCAACAAATCTCACCACCTCTACTGGTAATAAACCATTTTGTGGCACCATCTGCTCTTGTCTATATTATTGGAATCACTTCCTAATAGGTCTCCTTGCTTATATCTATGACTTACTGTATTGGGTTGAATAATGTCCCCCCTAAATTCATGTGTACCTAGAACCTCAGAATGTGACCTTGTTTGGAAATGAGATCTTTGTGGATATAATTAATTACAATCAGGTCATATTAGATTTGGATGGGCTCTAATTCAATGACCAGTATCCATATGAGTAAACAGATACAAAGAAACACACAGTAGAAGAAAACTATTTGAGGACGGGGACAAAGATTGGCATGCTGAGTCTATAAGCCAAACCATAAGCTAGAAAAGTTAAGAATAGATTTTTTTCCCCTTGAGCTTGCAGAGAGAATATGACCCTGCTAACATCTTGATTTTGGACTTTTAGCCTCCAGAACAATGAATGAATTCTTGTTGTTTTAAATCGTCTAGTTTTTGGTACTTATTATGAAAGCCCTAGGAAATTAATTAATACATGCACTAAGGTTCATTTTCAACAGAGCAGTAAGTTATCTTTCAAGAATGTAACGTCAAGTCATTCTATTCAAACCTTTTAGTGACCTACCCTTTACTAAGATTAAATACTCCGATCAATTCAGTGATTCAAAACCCAACTTTTTCTGTATCCGTCCTCATCACCTCTAAGAACTCATCACCTCTGCCTTCCTCCGCCGCCCTCTCTTTGCCATATACCGTGATTATACCAAGCTCTCACTGTAAAGCTTAGGCATTGTCTATTCCCTCTGGCAAGAATGCTCTCCTCCAGAGAGTTGAAAAGTTAACACTCTCATTTCTTTAAAATCTTTTTTTCAAATGTCACTTTCTTAATTGAACCCATCTGACTACCTTATTTAAAATTGTAACCTGCTCCCTCCTTTAACCCCATTCCTTATATCTTACCCGATTTTTTCTCCCATAGCAAAGTCATCTTCTAATATAACAAATAATTTACTTACTTTAAAACATTGTCTATTTCCCTTATCCCTAAATGAGCATGATAAATGTAGTAATGTTTGTATGTTTTGTTTACTAGAACAGAATTTTGTGTGTATAAGGACTTCAAATATTTTTGAATAGATTCATTTATTCAAAATTTCAGTGCATATGTACAGCATACAGTGCTTAACAGTGCTCTGACTCTATTTATGTGAGCATTTTCTGTTGTGCTGTATTTCATGGAATTGCATGTAAAACTGTTTTAATAGTTACCATTTAGGGTTATTATTAATATTTTTTGAGTTGTTATTTGTTCCTAGAGCAACCCTGACACTATTAAGTGATCAACAAATGTTATTTCTACTTTCAGAGGGAAAAAGAATTGCTTGCTAAATACATTTCAGGATGGAAACAGAAACATAAATACTACTTTTTATTTTTTCCTTTCCTGAATACAACAACTCAGAGTATCCTTTTAAAATAATTTCATGTATACCATAACATGGGATATAGAGACAAATGTGTAATTTTACTAGGCTATTCTATTTGAAGAAAAAAAAAAGTCTTTGCTTGCTTTCTCACTTTGCCTCTCTCTCTCTCTCTCTCTGTCTCTCTCTCTATGATAAGCATACATGCCCTATAGCAAATTAAATGATAATGTTAATAAATAAAATTAAATAAAATTATTTAAAAATATTTCTTAATATTTTTTCTATTTCTCTCATCATTTCTCAAAATAAAGGTTATTTCATTTTGTCTTACTTTTGAAATGATCTTTTGTTTGATCACATTTCTTTCCTTTCTTTATCCAGGAAACCTCTGCTTTCTTTTCATAATTCAGATCAGAAAAGTACCACCTTCTCTGGAAGGTACTGTCCGATTGGCACCCCACTGCCTAGGTAGGATAAGCTGACCTTTACTTGGTGCTCCATATCAAATAATGCATATGTCCATCATACTCTTTTTTAAAATATATTTTTTCTCAAAGTTTTTTTTCTTTTTTCTTTTTGAGAGAGAGAGAGAGAGAGAGAAAGAGAGAGAGAGAGAGAGAGAGGCATCCCCAATAGAGCTCTCACACCACAATCTACTCCCAGCCTCAGCTAGAGAATCACAGACATGTATGCATGCACCTGACCAATGTGTACAGAAGTACAGGAAGACCTTGGGATGTAAACCTGCGACCCTCCCATGTGGTTCAGCATTGCAGAGTGTTTCATTACATTACCATCACCTTGCTTGGCCCACCTAGCATTTTTTTTTTATTTGTTTACCTTTTATTTGAGCTCCTTGATGGTGGGATTCTTCTGTTCCTCTCTGGTTTCCCAAAGCCTCTGGAACAAAGTAGATGCCTCAGTGCCTTTTCTTTTGTGAAAGCTTGATAAAAATCCTTATATTAAAAAAAAAAAGTCTAGGAATAAAACTTAGTTTCTTTTGCAGATACTTAAGTTCAGTTGTTTAGAAGTGTTTTCCATAGTTCTGAAATCATAAAAAAATACTAAGCATTTCAGAATAAACATTTGGCCAAAGTATGTTTTTAACAGATATCAAAGTAGTGAGTTCAAGAAATGGGCAATTAGTGTTTGAATGCCATAAGGTATGGCATTATATAGTTTTCTTCATTCTCAATTGTGTGTTTACAACAATCCTACTGATGTTGTTAGTGTAAGTTTATAGAAATAGAAACTGAGTAAAACATATTATCCCTATTTATCTCATTGGGAACTAATAATAATCTTCTTTGACTTATGTGATCTTCTTCAGGTATTTTCATTTTCGGGTAATGGCACCTTCTCTCTCTAGGTTTCCTATTTAGGAACCAGGGTACCATTAATGACTGATGAGTGTCTCCCTACCCACCACTAAGTCTTGTCAATAAAACTTCCTCACAATCTCTGGAATCCATCTACTTTTCCTTATTAATGTGACCACTGCTTTCATTGCTTACCTGGGTTCCTGCCACGGTTTTTTAATGGTCTCCCTGATTTCAGTCTAGCTGCTAGTCAATTCACTTTCTACCACTCCTCTTGCAGGAAGAGGAATCTTTCTAATACCCAAGTATGACTGTGTCATGATCCCTCTAAAATTATTTCTACAACTCTCCTGTACTACAGGATAAAATGCAAATTCCCACTAATCTGTATCCTTCTTTTCTCCTTAACGAATGACTGCTATGTAGTTCACTCAGTGCTTTAGTCTAATAGGATGTTCTATTCACCTTAGCTCTCTTGCTTTCCTTCTTTTCTTTCTAGGCCTTTGTATGTGCTTTTTCTTTCCATGGAACATTTTGGTTTCCGCTTTATTGATGTTACTTTATTTATTGGATATCTGCTCATCTTGTTAGCTCTTAGTCTAGAGATTCTACTTCTCTAAGAACACTTTGCTGATCAACATTCATTTTGCTCCCAATACTACCTCTATCCAAATGAGATGTGCCTCCTCTGTGCTTCAGTGACATTCTGCACTCACTGGTCATAACATTTACTACCCATAGTTTGAGGAGGCTGCTTATTTATTTCTCTGTGTCCCAAGACCTTGGTCAATATTTTGTTCATCATTATGTTCCAGTCACTTAATATTGTGTTTGGTACACCTTAAGAAGCATTCAGATAAAGATTCACCAGGTAAATGAACAAATGAACAAGCTTTTCTATTCCCTCCCACTTGAAGAAAAAAAAAGAAATCACTTTCAACCTTTTTATTTGAGTATATCTTGGGACAAAACCAGAAATTTAATATTGAATCTTTTCATAAAAATATCAAAATTGATATGTTTATCTCTATTTTTCTTAAACAAGAAGTTGTTAGGATTGAATTGCTTCAGTGGCCTTACAAGTTGAATGTTTCAGGTATCAAAACTTTAGAGTGATATATCAAAGAATATATAAAGAAGAATGTTAGTATTAATTATAGGGGGAAATCTTCAAAAATTTCATGGAAAAGGGAACCAGCAGTTAGCATAATGGCTATGTTGCTGGACTCCCACGTAGTCGACCGTGGTTCGCGTCCCGGACCCGGTGTCTTGAAACTCACACCAGGTGCGTGTGTGTGCGTGCCCAAGATCCCGGGAGGAGAATGGAGGAGAAGGGATTGTGGTGTGACCATCCCCTCTGGGGGGTGATCTCTCACTTTCTGTCTCTATGTCTCTCTCTGTCTGTCTGTCTAGTGAGCGCACACACCCTATATCGAAAAACACCTCTCCAAAAAAAAAATTCATGGAAAGTACATGTTATGAAAATCATGTATGAATTAAAAATATTTTTTGCAACAAAATAAATTCATACCTTAATTAAATGTTTCATTGAACTTTCTGAAGTTCCTTCAAACAGAATCTAGTTTATTTTCTAAGACCAAAGTAGAGAGGAAAATTTCTATGTAATTATTACAATAAAAGCTAAAAAGAATATCTGAAACACATGTGGAACTTACTGATTCTGAGACTCAGATTTGCTTAGAAACTTGAGAAGAATAGAATCAGCTTATTCACAGTTGTAAATTTGGCAGTCATAAAAAGAATGATGCCATGATGGAAGGAGAAGAGGATACTTGGTCTTCAGTTGGAGAAAGGGAAAATTATTTTGGGTAAAGGATTACGATATTATGATCAGGGTCATAGTTATCTTAGGAAAAGATTGCACCCATTGTTAGGCCTAGAATTTGCTCAAGACTGTGAAACAATTTAGGAATGCCTTTTGTGTGTTGATATAGAGTATTTAGGGTTTCTTCCTTTGATGACTGGAAAGGCACCATTAATGATCATAGAAAATTTAGATAAGCCTTAAATGGCTACTCTGGAGATTGCAGTAATGATCTTCTGGACCTTACTGAATGAGTTTCAGGGTGACTACAGTAATCATAGTTGGAGAAGCACACGTCTGGTAAATCCCTTAGGGAAGCATGGTCAGAAATTTATGGGATTTTTTTTTTTTTATTGACTGCATATTGATTTTGAGACATTTAAAAGTGAGTCAAGCAGGACCAGGACAGACAAATTTAACTGAAAACTACAAATTGAACTAATGGAGGACTATTTCCTGTGTTCAATAATCTTGCCCAGGAAGTTAAAGAAGGCCAGAATGTATCAGAACAATATATTGCATCTTTAAGCAGACTGAATTTAATGACCTTGTCATTCACTGTTGTGGAGGATTATATAAGACAGAATATAACCTTATAAAAAGTAAACATGATGGCTAGGTAGCTCCCTTCCAGAAAAAGAGAAAGGAAAACATATTTTACCAGTATTAACTAGAAAAATACGTTATAGTTATTTCTTCGAGTGATAGAGAGGGAATAACATCTTTAGTATCATGTCAAAATTACCAAAACTTCCTTAAAAGGACTAGAGAAACTACAGGGGAATTAGATGGCCATAGATCTGGTCCTTATTACAGGAATAAGGTGACAAGAAGAGTTTCTGCTGCTAATGCATTGGTGTGGGTTGAAAGAGGCTGGGAAATTAAAAGTCTGAAGTAATAAAAACCTTTGAGGACAAATATATGATGATAGACAGATGACAGACACAGCAAATCTTATACGGTCATAAGATTTAAAATCATAGAACTCTGAGGTTGTTGTCTGTTGGGGACAAACAAGGGATAAAGTTCTGCCTTGAGTGAAGGAATTCTAGACTAAGAAGCAGCTAACACCTGTCTGATGCAAGAATGTTTCTAGGGATGCAAAACAGAGAAAACAGGTAAGGGAGAATGTGGGAAATGTAATACTGCAATGTTTCTTGAGGGATATTGAAAACTGTGCTGATCATAAGAGAGAGTAAAGGCCATTGGTGTGCTAGGAACTATACAACTTATAAATTAAGTTATTTGTAGTTGGAATGAATAGACACCAAGGGACAAAAACAGTCTTAGGATAAATCCTGAATCCTAGAGATGCCATCATTGTGAATTTCTACAAATTTTAAATAAGATACAAGTGTTTGAATTTTATTCCTACAGTGAGGAGGAAAAATGGTAGGAGGATTTCCTCCTTTTGGGTATGCAATAACTGTGCAACAATCACTCTCTTGAGAAAACACATCTCCCAATTGAGTTTACTTTGTAGTTATGGGCACTAAGCACTGGCTTGAATTCACCAGTCTCATGGTGATACTGAACAATAAAAGACTTCTCTTTTCTGCTTTGCCTTTCCTTCTACACTCTAAAAAACAACTATTCTCCAATAAAATGAGGTATCTACTATCTGATTTATATGACCATCAAAGCAATGTGAATCTCATTGTAATTTTGCTTGTTTCTAAAAGAATTATTTTTGTTTGGGATAGGAGTGTCAGCAATAGTTACTGACTTTTGTTAGAGTATGGTTTATATTACAGAAAAAGGCAAGAGATTGTTAGATTAATGAAATGTGTATCTTCAAATTTAAGTAAAATATAAAAGAAACTTAGAAAACAAAGTACCATTTTCAATCTAGGATTCTGAAAGCAAATTGCTGCTAATGAGGGATAAGAAGTTCTAAAATATAAATTCTTTAAATTCTTGAAAATTTTCAAGATAGGGA
>NW_006160214.1:1084057-1105228 GCF_000334495.1 Tupaia belangeri chinensis
AGGGAAAGATAGAGAACCTGTAAAATTTATTGTAAACACACTACATAATTTTTTTAATAGAAATCTAATACAATACATGGAAGGAAAAGTTTATGAATGAGGAGTAAAAATACAAAATAGTTTTTTTTTGTTTTGTTTTATATTTTTGGTGACTAAAGGTCAAAATAAGCTAAAGTTGCCTCCTCCACTGGCAGAGGAGGAGAGTCCTGGGTACTGAAGCACAACAGCTCCTGCCTCAAAATAAGCTAAAGTTCACTTGTGTCAAAATAATATTAAACTTCAAAGTTATGTTTGAAGAGCAAGGAGGGAAGACAGAAGTTGTATAATACCTATAGATGATTTAAAACAGAGAGACTCAGTTCTAATTGAACTATTATATAAAGGGGACAATGTTAAAAGTGGAAAGAGAAGAACATACAGTGTTAGGAAGAGATTGGATTCTCAAGAAGTTGGCGACTAGGGTGCATCCTTTTTCTTCCAGTAAATTTAGGACTCTGGGCCCAGATGAAGTATATCCCAGGGAGTTGAAAAGACTTGATATCACACAATAATTACCAATTCTCTGTTGTTCTTTATTTCATGCAAAATTTAATGAAAATGGATAGAAAAGAGATTATGGATCATGTCATCCTGACTTTCTAAAATATGAACTGTAGATTATGGAATCTACAAATTGGTGAGTTAGACATGGACTGTTATCATTATAAAAGATAAAATAATTGGTTTGAGAAATAAGAAGGAAATGATCATCAGTAATGAGTTTTCCAAGAACAATTTATTTTGCATCTTTGTTTATTTGTTTATTCATTTTCAACAAATGGTTATTGAATATCTGATTGTCCCAAACTTTCTTCTGGATACTGTTGGAAAAGCAAGACAAGTGGAGACCAACAGTAAATAGGTAAACTGAAGAGGCAAGTGGAGAAAAAACAATAAATAGGTAAACTAAAGAATCAACAAGATAATCACATGTTATGGCAAGGGAGCAGACTAAATTCATGTGGTGAAAGCAGAAGTTGAGGTGATCAAGAAAGGGCTTTCTGAGAAGACAATTTGAACAGATATGGGATAACAAGAAGCAGCCCACCGCGACCAGTATAAGAGGGAACAACATTTTCAGAGGTTTGAAGGAATAAATGAGTTCGGATGTTTGAAGAACATAAAGCAGACCAATGTATATGAAGCATAGTGAGAGAGGGGCAAAGAGGAATCAGTTTGAAGAGGATAAGTTTGAAGAGGAAGGTAAGAATAAATGCCAACAGAGCCTTCTAGTTCAAGATGGGGGTTTGAATTTTACTTGAAGAGCAAATAAGCCATAAATGTTTAAGAGAGGGGAGTTATCTGTTATGATTTACAGTTTAAATTAACTCTGCAAAATAATTTCCAACGTGGGCAAGGAAGAATAGAGGCAGAAAAAACAGGAAATAATTATAGAAACCCAGGCAAAAAGAGACAGTGAGTTAGACTAAGATAATGACAGTAGACAGGAAGGAAAGTGATAACTTAAACATAGATCAGAGATGGATCAAAGAACATGAGCTTTCTTCTTTTTTTTTCTTCTTTGATGTCTACTCATGGGTGATTTTATGTTTCCATTTTATCTCCATTATTGACTTGTTAGTTTTACCTCTTATTTGTAATTTGCAACTGGGTGTACTAGATTTACCATATACATTGTAACTTATTTATAATTTATCATAAAATAACATTGTCCTAGTTTATGTATAGTATAACTCTTAGTTATATACTTTCCATTTCTGCTGTTCTATCATTTGTTGTATAGTTGTCATACATTTTACTGTTACATATGTTATAAAACCAAAATACATTGTCTTAAAAATAGTAACTGCTATCCTTTGAAGTGATTGGGAGTAAGATTAAAAAGAGCCTTTTATGGGACCAGCAGTTAGCATAATGGCTATTGTTGCTGGACTCCCATGTAGTCAGCCGTGGTTTGAGTCCTGGACCTGGTGGCTTAAACTCACACCAGGTGCGTGTGCGTGCATGCCCAAGATCCCAAGAGGAGAAAGGAAGAGAAGGGATTGCAGCGTGGCCATCCTCCGTGGAGGGTGATTTCTCGCTTTCTGTCTCTAAAAAAAGAAAGAAAGAAAGAAAAAAAGCCTTTTATACATATCCTTTCTTTTAATAATTTTTTTGAATTTTCTTATTTCTACTGCAGGAGAGAGAGACAAAGAGAGAGAGAGAGAGAGAGAGAGAGAGAGAGAGAGAGAGAGAAAGCACATACACACACACAAACAGAGAGAGAGAGAGAGGGAGAGAGAGAGAGAGAGAGAGAGAACACAGAGACTCCCAATAGGGTATTTACACTACAACCCACACCAGCCTCAGACAGCCTGGATCATTGGCATGTGTGCACCTACCTTGCAGGTATAAAGAGGACTGGTGATGTGAACTCAAGGCACCTTTCCATGTAGGTCCAGCATTTCAGAGCACTGTGTGTCTAGTGTACCTCTGGCTGGCCCCCTTTCTTCCCTTTTAAAAAGTTTATTTATCCATTTCTTCTATGAGTGAGAGAAACAGAAAAACACCCACAACAGGGTCCTGATGCCTTAATCTACCCGTGTTCAGCCAGCCATGGACAAGTGCATTGCCAATGTACTCAGAAAGGCTCTCAGACTTGAACCAGGAACTTTTCCACATGGAATTGCCTCACAAATCAATATGTTTTACTACCATGCCACCATGCAGCCAACCCCTGCCCTCCATTTTCTTTTTTCACCTAATTTGGGAACTTTTCATTTCTTTCAGTAGCTTTAAGTTAGAATGTTATGTTCCTTTTGCAAGACTAACTTTAACATTTTTTATGCAGGTGTGCTAGCCTTGAATTCTACTAGTCTTTATTTTCTGGAAAAATCTTGCTTTATATTTACTTTTGAGAGATGTTTTTGCTGTATATAGGATTCTGTGGTTTTTCTTTCAGGATTTTAGAGATAGTACTCTACTGTCTTCTGGATTGTATTGTTTCTGATGAGAAGTCAGCAGTTACACTTAGCTCATGGCTCTTTATGTGTCTTTTTTCCTCGGGATGTTTTCATTATCTTTCAGTTATTTGAATATAATACATGTAGATTTTAAAAACTTTATGTAAGCATATCCTAATTTTGAGTTCTTTTTGGAGCTGTGGCTTGGTATCTTTCATTATTTTGTTAATATCTCAGCTGTTATTTTTTCAAATATTTCTGCTATTGGAGTCTCTATTTATCTTTTAAGGTTCCATTTGTTAGAATTACTTGAAGATATTTTCCCATAGTTCTAAGATACTCTGCTTTTTATTATTGATGATGGTGGTGGTGTTCTTTTTTTTTTTTTTTTCCCTTTACCCTTTTATTTTTCCTTCACTCTTGTGTTTGAGTAATTTCTATGGACTTATCTTTAAATTATATATCTTTATGTATTCTTTTCTTAGCAGTGTTGAGTTTGCTTATGAGCCTTTCAAAGGAATTATTTTATGATACCACTTTTCTTATTTCTATAATTTTGTTTTTGTTCTTGTATTTCTACATCCCCTAAGTTGTTTTTTTCATTAGATACTTTTATATCTGTATCCATGTGGCTTTCTCTGCTGTCATCTCATTCCCTCTGCTTATAAACTCTCAGAACTCAATCATGGAGGTCTTGCTCTAACATCCAGAGACCCCTGTAACATTATGAAGGAATTATGTTTTCACTTAACACCTTTACCATACAATCAATGCAAGCAAGTCCCAACCCTGAATTTCTGAGGATGTCCAATCACTGTTCACTGAGACCAAATTCCATAATGTGAAACTGGGGAGTGAACCATCGTCAGAATCACAGCAGAAGCATTTTCTGTAACGGTCAAGAGATGAATATGGCATGCACAAAGAGAGCAGATTAGAAATATAGAACATTAAATCTGGAATGTAATTTAATGTTTATAATAATTGGATTTGGGGCATCCAACTATTATAAGAAAACAATAACAAAGGTGATTCTTCTAGCCTCTGGATTAGGTAACTGTGAGGAGGTAGTATGAATCACTGAGACAGAGGTAAACTGAAGCTGGAGGAGCCTTTTGAGGAGATGGGATTTCACTTGGGACATTCATATTATGAGGTGAAAATGACCTGGTGGAGTGCAGATGTCTTATAGACAGGTGGCTCAAGAGCAAGATATAGGCTGGAGTTGAAGATATGGGAAGGATACACACATAGATCATGACTGAAGCTGTGGAAGGGAGCTTTGGACAGGTGTCTTAGGAGACACTGACATTCAGGAGAGATGAAGAGGCTAAGCAGTGAGTAAAGCATACGGAGATAGCATGGCTAGGGAGCAGCAGAACAGCAGTGAGGAACGCCTGTGAAGAAATATGCAGAGAGACGGAGAACACTGAGAAAGTCTTCAGATCAATATGCTCATCTCTGCTGTACAGGAGAGAACGAGGGAAGCATTCAACAATAGAAAAAACATGGCAGACTAAAATATTACTTTGTTTGAATCATTTGATATTACAGAAATTGTATTGTCTTTGTCCAAATGAAAGAAAATTTGAACTGTTCAACCTGGTGCATATTAGAGATCATAATGTTTGGAAAGACCTAATATTGCTTTGTTAGATACTTATTTCATTCTGGGTGAACACACACACACAAACACATATAAACTCTGTTGGTCAAAACAATTAGAAAGTCATCATACTAGACTATTCACATTCTCTTGTTTAGTCAAGCTACTAGGATGTGGGGCACACATATGTGTTAAGTGACAAGATCTAGGGGTATAATCTAAGGATGGACAATAATCTAGATTTTTACTTCATTAGCCTTATGTTTCTACATTTAGTTTTTTTTTTTTTTTTTTTTTTTTTTTTTTAAGAAACCCCCCCCCCCCTTTTTTTTAATATTCTAGAGATGGGTCAAGACATGTCCATGAATAATGGTGAGAAATTCTGATAGTGCGAATTGCTTGCTATCTGTATAATGCTCCTTTCTTTCAATATTACATAAAAGGTCTCCAGTAAAGTGTCTGGTACTTAATCCCCATTCCACCATGACACGGGATCCACTGGACTTGGAACTCATTAGTTAGAATTTTCTTTATTGTAAAAAATGTGGGTTCATTTCATTTCTCCCTGGGGATGATTTATGCCAAATTTACATTAAAAAAAAGTTATTTGCAAGAGTAACATTTAGTTTAGACTAACTATTATATACTCTATTCCTTTTCTTCATTTTCTTCTCCTTCACCCTCTTAGTTTTAAATAAATAGAATGATCATGATCTTCCAAGGAGTGATTACTCTTTTCTCCTGACTGATGAAATTGATAGACACAACAGTGGCTAAACAGTTTCATTTTTAGTTGCTTTTATTTATTTATTTGTTATTGCTTATGCTTGAAGAATTTTTTTTTTTTTTGAGAGGTTTTTGCTATAGGGTGTGTGCACTCGTCAGAAAGACAGAGAGACAGAAAGTGAGAAATGACACCCCAGGAAGGATGGCCACGCTGCAATCCCTTCTCCTCCATTCTCCTCTCAGGATCGTGGGCATGCATGCACACGTGCCCGGTGTGAGTTTAAGTCACCAGGTCTGGGACTGGAACCTCGTCAACTACATGGGAGTCCAGCAACATAGCCATTATGCCACCTGCTGGTCCCACTTGTAGAATTTGAGAAATGTTTCTGAGTTCATGATTTGGACAGGTGGCTTAAGATACTTGGGAGGGGCCAGCAGGTGGCATAATGCTTACGATGCTGAATTCCCACGTAGTTGTCTGCAGTTTGAATCCCAGACCTGGAAACTTGAAGCTCATGCAGGGTGCTTCTGTGTGAGTGCCCAAAATTGCAGAAGGAGAATGAAGGAGAAGGGATTGCAATGTGACCATTCTCCCTGGAGCATGATTTCTCACTTTTCCTCTCATTGTCTTGCTTTGTGTCTCTCTGGTGAGCACTTGCATTCTACAGCAAAAACCTTTAAAAATGTGCTTGGGACAAGTGAGATGCTACTATATCATATGTTTGTTAAATGCCTTAACTTTTAGTTTGAGAAGGTAGAAAGTAAATATTTTTATTGGCAGTTGAAGAAATTGAGGTATAAAAAGATGGCATGAATCTACTTTACCTTTTGCAAACTGAGAAAGCAATCTCACTTTCATATTAAACAGATCCTCCCAGTACTAATCATGGTGAACAGCATTAAGTTGAATATGCATCTGATTGTTTCTGGAAAGGCTTTTGAAGAATGTCTCTGTGGATGCAGATACCATGATTCTATCCAACCTATGTTCTTAGTTCTCTAATATTCTTACCTTGATTTTATACCCAATGATTTACTTCAATTAAAAAAGATACTGTCTCAGTGAATTGGATAACAATTTGAGGGGCTCTTGTTTATTTATTGGCCAGGAGAAATGTTCTTTATTCGTCAAGCCTATGCGTATCTTTACATTGTGAAATAGAATGCTCAAGCAAAAGTTTTAGAAAGCTGCTAACTGCAGACTATATGCCTTTATATCTCTTTAGCAGCTTGACATGAACTGCTGTCCTTGGGTATTAAGGCAGCTGTGATATTGCCTGTCATTAATAGTCTCTGCTACTCTGCCATCGTAATTGCTGACCTTAGCTTAGCCCTCTGCTGTGAATTAGAATTTCTGTTAAGAGAGAATATTAATGAAACAAAGTTAAATTCCTCAGCAGTTTGCAACGAAAGTTGAAGACAGTCTCAGTTTAATTCTTAGAAGAAAATGGCTTTAAATCTATAAATATTGCTATTATGACTTCAAAATGATAGGCAAAATGCATGAAAATCATTGTGTTCAGAAGCCTTTCTTTTGAGGATGTTAGGGTAGGTATTCCATTTAATTCTTTAAAGAATTAAAAGATTTATTCTGAGTGGCTGACATAAAGAATTTGGATAAACCAAATAAGAGATCAGCTGAAAAATTACTTAATGAGAGGCAAAAAAGGAAAGAATGTACTCTCTTAATCACCAGTCAATTTCCTAATTTTAAGTAAAGAATGAAGCCAGGGCAGTACTGACTTAACTGCTCAAACACTGAGGCATGAAACATATTCTATCCTGTTTTTGAAAGTGGACTTGTTTGTTTTACTCACCTTTCAAGAGGTTCTATATGGCTATATTATATGTTCATTTATATTTTATAGTGGAAATGAAATAAAAGTTGCATAATATGTTAATTGAATTGGGTCCTGCATCAGGATAATCAAAATGACTATCATGCTGATAGAAATATGGCTAATTTTAGAGACTTTATAGTTATGAAGTTTGAAAAGTGCTTCATAACACTTTCCAGGCACATACACAAATTTAGAAGTTAAAACTTAACTTTTACTTTAAATCTTTTCTAATCATACTGTCATCTGGGCTACTTTATTCAATTTGTCATCATAAATCCTAGAAACTGGATGCAATAGTCTCAGTAATATATTCTAATCACTTCATTTAAAAAAATAAAAACCTCAGGACCAGTAGATAGAGTAATGATTATGTCACAGGACTCCTACGTGACTGATCGCAGTTTGAGTCTCAGATCTGGTGACTTGAAACCAAGCTGGGTGCATGTGTGTGCATGCCCCAAATCCTGACAGGGGAATGGAGGAGAAGGGATTGTGGTGTGACCATCCTGGGGGCATGATTTCTCACTTTTCCTCTTACTGTGTCTGTCTTTCTCTCTTTTTGTGAGTGCATGAGCCCAAAGAAAAGAATCTCTAAAAAAAAATAAATAAAATAAAGACCTTTTGTTGAGATTTTATCCAATGTCTAGTTATTTGATTAAATGATAATTATTTAGTATTTTTTATTTATTGCTTCAAATAGACATTTTGCTTTTGAGATTATTTTCTGAAATTTAATCTCGCTGCTTCTGTCTTTCTGAGGTTTGAAGGCCATTACTGATTCACTTATGTTCTTGTTAAGGATTTACTAGGGTAGCAAAGGTTAGTAGCAAGAGGTCTTATGCAATTCATCTGGCATTTTTAGTCTCATTTAATACCGTGACATGATTTTATTACTTCTGAACATTGCTATGGAATTCAATAGTCACAGAGCCTTTGGAAATAGTATTAGGGCACACGACACACACACACACACACACACACACACACACACACACACACACTGTACTATGAGAGAGATAAAAACTGATTGATATTGCTATGTAAGTTCAAATGACAGAAATATAGAATTGAATCTTTATGTGCACTTAAGGAATTTGCACACAGTGACACACATGACAGCTGTTCCTCAAGTAGCATACTAGTTTTCACTTAATAGAGTTGTTGCCCCAATGAGTTCTAGTCATAAGAATTATGAGATCTAGCCAGAGATTCTAAAAGCTGCCTTTCTCACTGCATTGTTGACCTTCTGTTTTTACCTTCTATTATTCTAAAGTGAAAAATTTCTTATAAGCAGAGTAAAATTTTCCTTCATGGCTGTAAGAAGCAGGGCATAGACGACTTGTAAAGGTAAGGGGAAAAAAGTAAGGGAACTTGGCTAGAAGATTTAATTTGATGGTAGGTACATCACTCATTCTCTCAGATGTCTATAGGGATAGAGGCCAGATGATGGACAGTGGTAATGCAACTGAAACCACATGGAAATGTCCCTGGTTCATATCATGGGCATCCCTCTACATTCTAGGCATTTGTGAGTGTGCCCATAAACTGGGTTAGCTGAATGTTGGAGTGGATGGCGGTGCAAAGACTGTTAGAGATGGCCTCTGTTCTCCCTCTCTCTCTTTCACTCTCTCTTTCTTTATCTCTGTCTTCTTGCCTTTCTGTCTGTCTCTTTCTCTCTTTCATGGAAGAAATAAATAAATAAACTTAATAAAAAGTTTTCTGGAACAAAGTGATAAACTTTCAGAAACAGTCATCTAGGTCCAGACATGATCAGTCTTGATATCTTTTATTTACTTCCTGAGCAAGAAAACTCATTCTCAATCTTAGTTGAAAAGATTGTTATTGCAGAATGCAGCATAAAAATTAATACTACAAGATAAAAAATGAAAAGACATGTCAAGTTATGTAATTATCAGGGCAGCTCAAACAATTTGTCAGTCATCTTTTAATCATAGAATTATTTTTCTCCCCTTAACCTGACAGCTATAAGGGAAGCCAAGGAGAAAATTAAAGGAATTTTAGTAAGGTTGTTTAAAGTCTGACCTCTTTGCTTAGACTCTGTGCAAAACCTTTAGAAATTAGATTATCATTTGGCCTTCTTTTCTGGGTAGACAGTTGTTGGGGTAGCTATAGTTCAGTTTGAATGCAAAACAAAACAAAACAAAACAAATCAATGTTAAAATTCTTGTTAAGATGGTAGTCAAGTTAGGCAGTTCCAGTAAAACATTTCACTTCAGTTTCAAGGTAAAGCATTTTTTTTTTTTTTTAATATATAAACTGAAGATAAGATGGACATCAATCACTAACAGAATTTTTTAAGCTTAAAAATTTGAAATATTCAGACAGAAACCAAACTGAAATTTACCTTTTGATTGTGTGAAAGTTGGACTAAATAAGCAAATTAGTAAAGTTAAGAAAATAAAATCTTAGGGAAATAATTATTTTTTATACATTTAAAAATGTATATAAGGTTTACAACATGCTATTTTGATATGAATAGTAGAATAATTACTACAGTTATGTAATTAATCCAGCATCTTCTGTAGCTACCTTTTTCCATATGTGTGGTCAAAACATCTAAAGTTTAATGTCTTAGCAAATTTCAGTATACAACAGAATGTTATTAACTATAGTCCTCATGCTACACATTAGATCATTAGATTTATTTGTCCTCTGCATAACTTTATAGCCTTTGATTTCTCTCATTTTCTTTCTCTTTCATGCTCCTAGTAACTACTTTTCTACTCTCTGTTAGACTTTTTCATATATTCCACATTTAAATGAGATCATGCAGTATTTTTCTGTAAATGTTTGACTTATTTCCACAAGCATAATTTCCTCCAGTTTCACTCATGTTGTTGTAAATTTCCTTTTTCAAAGCAAAATAATAATTCACAATACATACACACACCAAAATTTATCCATTCATTTGTTGATGTGTGCTTAGGTTGTTCTAATACCTTGGCTAGAGGGCATAATGCTGCAAAGAACGTGGAGCTGCCGATAATCTCTGTAAGTATATACCCAGTAGAGGGCTTAGCTGTTCATAATAGCTGTACCAATTTACATTCTTACCAACAGTGTAGAGTTTCCTTTTTTCACACCCTTGCTAGCACGTATCTCTTATCTTTTTTATGATGACCATGATAACAGGTAGAAGTGATATCTTATTGGTTATGATTTACACTTTCCTGATAATTAGTGATGTTCAGCATCTTTTCATGTACCTGTTGAACATTTACATGTTCTTTGGAGAAATTTCTATTTAGATTTTTATCCCACTTTAAAATCAGGGTATTATGTTTTAAGCGTTTTAGTGTTTATTTCTTTTTTGTGGTCGAATATGTCAATTCCTTAGTATAAGTAAGAAAACCAAAGCATAGAGGGTTTAAATTACAATTCATTTAAGTATACAAAAAGAGATGGGGAAAGCTGAATACAAGAAGTTATAAACGGCATTCTACTTTGGTGTTATTTAAAATTCTTTTTAAATTTTCAAGTTTTTTGTTTTCATAATTTTCCTGGGGGCTGGCAGGTGCATGGTGGTTAAGGGTGCTGGACTCTCACATGCTGACTGTGGTTTGAACTCGGACTTGACAGCTTGCTTTCTCACTTTCTGTCTCTCTGTCCCCTTCTTGTCAAATTTAAATAAATAAGTAAATAAATAAAGTTAAATAAAATAATTATTAAAAAATAATTTTTCTCTAAAATGATTTTTTGTTGTTGTTCAAAGTGAGCCTCAAAATGGCTATTGTATATTTGTTACTTCAGTGATTCTCAAGCTTTGGCCTCTATCAGAATTGCCTAGAAAACGTAGCAAAAATTGGAGTGCTGGGTCTTATTCAATTTCAGCAAACCTCATTCTCCAATCCATTGGAACATGTTACATATTTGCTGTTATACTCAGGTTGCTCATTTGCACTCAGGATATATTACAGGAAGTTTTAGCAAACTGCTCACTATTGTCCACAGGATAAGCTCGCCAAAGCTCAAGGTCCTCCGTCTTCCAGCCTATGAATCCAATGTCATTCTTGATAATTCTCACTATTTTCACCATCACTTTATGATTTAGTCAAGGTTCTTCAGATTAACAGAACCAACAGTACACTAGAGAGGTATTATTAAAGATTTATTATGGGAATTGGCTCATATGATTATGGAGGCCAAGATGTCTCACAATATGCCATCTGGAGATCCAAGAAAGCAGTGGTATAATTCAGTCTGCGTCCAGGACATAAGGCCTGAAAATTAGAGCAGCTGACAGTGTCAGTCAGTCTAAGGTCAGGAGAATCTGGCAGGTTGCTAGCATAAGTCCAGGAGTCTGAAAGCTCCAGAATCCTGAACTCTTATTTCCAAAGCAAGAAAAAATGGATATTCCATATCTAGAAGAAAGAGAACAAATTTGCCCTTTTTCTGCTTTTTTGTTCTATCTGAGGTTTAAACAGATTGAATAATGCCCACCCACATCGATGAGGGTAGTCTTCTTTAGTTAGTGTACTAATTCAAATACTAGTTTCTTCTAGAACACCTTCATAGACACATTCAAAAATAATGTTTTACACACTATATGGACATGCCTTTGCCCAGTCAAGTCTATTGCATGGTAGGGTGACTATGGTTAACAATGTTGTATTTTATATTTAAAAATAGCTATGAGAGAATTTTAATGTTCTTATCACAAAGAAACGATCAATGTATGAGGTGATGGATATACTAAATATTGAGTATATGGATATTTAGCATATCCATCACCTGATTTAATTTTTACACAATGTGAACAGGTATCAAAACATTATGGGACCAGGGGAACCAGCAGTTAGCGTAATGGCTATGTCTCTGGACTCCCACGTAATTGACCATGGTTCGAGTCCTGGACCTGGCGGCTTAAACTCATGCTGGACGCGTGTGCGTGCATGCCCAAGATCCCGAGAGGAGAATGGAGGAGAAGGGATTGTGGCATGACCATCCCCCCTGGGGGGGGATTTCTCACTTTCTATCTCTCTGTCTCTCTCTGTCTGTCTGGCGAGCGCACGTGACCTGTAGCAAAAACCTCTCAAAAAAAATTATAACATACCCCATAAATAAGTGCAATTGTTACATGTCAACTAAAAACAAAATAAAAGGTGCTGAATGGTAAGCAGGAACACATAACTCTGCAAGACTGACCCACAAGGGAGGATTCAGTCTGTGACTGGAGATCTCTCCAAATATTCTGGGTGCACATGTGTCCATGATATAGGGCTGGCTGAGTATATAGGTAGATCATGGCATGAAAGACCTTATTGGGGTACCAACTTTTCTGTCTCTATCTCTGTCTCTATCTCTTTCTCTATCTCATTCATAAAAGAGAAAAAACTTTAAAAAAGAAAACAAATAAAATTAACCATCACAGTCATTTCCTTTTCCCTAATTTTTCCCCCTTCTTTCTTTCTTTACTTTGTTGTACTTATTTGCTATTATACCTTCTTTGAGACCCAAAGGCACTTTTCTTATCTATTAGGACCCTTAACGTTTTGTATTATGTATTTATTTCCTAGTTGCATATCTACTCTTTCATTCTCATTCTACACACTCAAAATTACAAACAGGAATTGTTTGCAGTTGTACTTCATTCTCCTTTATAATACTAGTGTTTAGATACAATGGCTGTGCTTATTGGATGAAAGAAATGAGAGTTATAAACATTCTCATTTACTCTAATCCAGTTCTGTGCAGTGTTCTTTTTTTTTTTTTTTGGAGAGGTTTTTGCTATAAGGTGCATGCACTCATCAGAAAGACAGAGAGATACAGAAAGCGAGAAATCACCCCCCCCCGGGGGGGGGAATGGCCATGCAGCAATCCCTTTTCTTCCATTCTCCTCTCGGGATCTTGGGGCAAGCATGCACACGCGTCTGGCGTGAGTTTAAGCCAACAGGTCCGGGACTTGAACTGTGGTCGACTACATGGGATTCCAGTGACATAGCCATTACATTAACTACTGGTCTCTTGTATAGTGTTCTTAAAGATGTCCTCCAAAAGCAAAGAAAAAGTCATTTTACCAATGAGTGTTATTTATAATTCAAAAGATGTTTAAAATGATCCATTTGCCCAAGAATAGTGATACAGTTAAAACACATAACCACACATACACACGCATGCATACACATATACAAAATGGAATACTATAGAATTTTAAAAAAGAAACATTTCAGGGTTGAATAGGAGAACACAGGGAACTTTTAGGTCAGTGAAACATTTATATATAGCAGTATAATAGTGAATATATGCCGTTATACTTTGACTATCTATGCTTTGGTTTTCTTACTTGTAAAATGTACAATACCAAGGGTAAACCCTGATGTAAACTATGAACTTTGGTGGTAATTCGATTATAACAAATTTCCCATTATAATATAGAATGTTGATGGTGGAGGAGGTTGTGCATGTGTGGAGCCAGAAATATATAGGAGTCCTCTGTACATACATTTTCCCTATTTAATGCATTATAATTTCTTGATCTCCACTTCTTGGAGATCTTGTCTGGTGCTGGTAAATTCTTTCAGGTTTTGGTTATCTGAGAATGTTCTTGTCTTTTCTTCCCATATGAAGGATGATCTTGCTGGGTAAGTATTCTTGGTTGAAATTGCTTTTCCCTTAACACTTTGAATATATTTTCCCATTCTTTCCTCACTCACATTGTTTCCGATGAGAGGTCTGCTGTTAGCCTGATGGGATAGCCTTGATAGATAACTTGCCATTTTTCTCTTGCCAATCTTACTATCTTGTCTTTGTGTTTGGTTTTGGTCAACCTGGCTATAATGTGTCTTGGAGAAGATCTTCTTGGGCTGATTCTACTTGGGGTCCTTAGTACTTCTCGTGACTGGATCTTTTGAGAGCCTCTCTAGGTTTGGAAAGTTTTCTTGCAGGATTTCATGAAATAGATTATTAATGCCCTTAAGAGTCTCTTTGCCTTCTGGGATACCAATTATCTGGATGTTTGGGCGTTTGATGGTATCTAGTATTTCTCATATATTATTCTCATTTTTGGGGACAATTTTCTCAGTCTTTGTGTTGGATTTTTCTAGGTCAGCAATTTTCCCTTCTATGTCTGAGATTCTATTTTTCTGTATGATCTAGTCTGCTTTTAATATGTTCTAAGGGAGAGTTTGACTTCCTCTATTATAGTCTTCATCTCTAACAGGTCCATTTGATACTTTTTTAAAAGTGTGTAATTACTCTTTTAGATCTTGCAAGAATTTCCTCACCCCCCTGGAACTCATCAGCTCCTTTCTCCTGCCTCTTCCACAGTTCATGATCTCTCTTCTCTTCCATCTCTGTTAGCTTTGTCATTATGAATAGTCTAAATTCTTTATCAGATATTTCCATGATTTCCACTGAACTATCTGTGCATGAAGAGGAGTTATTCTTTTCTCTTGGAGGAGAGATATTTTCTTGCTTTTCCATATTTCTTGTGGCCCTGTGGTGATTTCTAGTCATCTGGATGGTGTGATCTTTCTAATTCTTGAAGTTCAATCTGAACGTTCAGGAGCATGCAGAAGGAGGTGATCTGGAATCTCTTTGCCATTCCATTTTTATTTCTTTGTGCAGCAGATTCAGTGGGTACTGAGGAATATGTTAACTCTGATAGTATTTGGATGTTTCCCTTCGATCCATCACTTGAGTTTGTGGGCTGGAGGCTGCATTACCAGTAGAAAATTTTCATTTCTCTTTTTTTCCCCTGAAATCACTAGTTCTCAGAAGCCATGGAGGAATCTTCTTCTAAAGGTCTGCCCCTTGCCTCTCCACTCCTCTGTACATACTTTTTTGGTATATTTTAATTGACAGCGGGCACATGCACTTGCCAGAGAGAGACAGAGAGCCTAAAGAGGGAGAGAGAATAATAGAACAAGCTCATTGGGGTGTGGTCATACAGCAATCCTGTTTCCTCCATTTCTCTATCCCATCAGGTTTCAGGCATGCATGCACATGTACCCAGTATATTTTTTGAGTCACCAGGGCTAGGATTGGAACCATGAGGTTGGCCTTGTGGGATCCAGCTTCCAATGTATAGTGATTATACTGTGCAGAATTTCTGTGCCAGATCCAGGAATTCTCTGTATTGTCTATGTCAGTTTTGATGTAAACTTAAAACTTCTCTAAAAATAATTTATTTAAGGCCAGCCCTGTAGCCTATGTTTAAGGGAGCTGGATCCCACATTGCAAACCATAGTTCAAATCCCAGCCCCTGTGAATTGGAAAACATGTTGGGGATATGTGCATGTGTTCCCCAAATCTTGACAGGCTGGAGAAATGGAGAAGAAGGGGTTGCAGTGTGACTATGCTCCATTGGTGAGGGCTTTCTCCTTCTTTCTTTCTGTCTCTCAATTATATAAACATAAATATATATATTTCAAATATAATATATAAATATGTTTGAAATGTGTTGTTTTAGTCCACTATTGTAATGCCAACAGAAATACCCAATATTGGGTGATTTATTAAGAATAGAGACTTACTTGGCATATAGTTGTGGTGGCTGGAAAGTCCAAAGGTGTAGGGCTGGCATCTGGCCAATCTATGGTGCTATATCACTATATACCCAAACAGAAGATGATAGTGAGCATGTACAAAGAGAAAGTCCCCCCCAGGGGGCAGCAATCTTCCTTTTATAATAATCTGCTCTTATAGAACTAACCCCTTTTTAAGAGCTAGAACTCACTTTATCCCATGAGACCGCATTAATTCATTCATAAGGATGAGGTTTCCATGATCTGAACACCATCCACTAGGCTTCACCTGTTAAAAGTCTTATTCCCTCTCAATGGCATTGCACAGGGAATCAAATTCCAAAACACAAAACTTGAGGGATAAACCATTAACTAAATCATGGCATATGTGTATAAATCACACCACTAGATTTCATGAAAACTGGAATTTTTATACTGTATATAGTTATTTAGATATTGAATTAAGAGAAATACCATTTAATTTTACTTTTTATATTTTTCTTTAAAGATGCTGTATTTTATAGGAGGAAGGAAAAGAAAGAAGAATATAGGGCAGAAGGAGGGGGAGAAGATGAGAAAGCAATTATACCACTTCTCTATATGTGAGAAACTCTCATGTAGCATTCTAAGAATGACTTCTTCAGGGAGCAGTTCTCAACTTCCATCCATTGTTATTATGAGAGGCTTGAAATATACTTTTTGGAGAATGTTTGATTATTTTTGTCCATAAAGACTACTGTGGTTTGGGCCTAACTAAAAATGTCAGCTTTCTCAAGCAAAGAAATACAAACTTCAATATTCGTTTCAATCTGGTACCTCGTAGAAAAGACTCATTATCCATTATATGAATATAAGCCAAGAAAATAGTTATAGGCTAGATTGAGTCAGCTCTAAAATGCAATTGCAAAATTCACAATCTGCTCTGCAGGCCTTCTATCCTACTTATGTAATGATTCTACACACACAGCAGTTTTTCAGTATGTTCAGAGGCAATTAACAGAAATGTTACTAACTTATGTGTTTGATAAATCTATTTAAAGATACAAAAAGCAAAGTTGCTTGACTTTAACATTGCAAAGGTGACTCTTATTGAAGACCAAACTATAAATATAAATATTAAAAATTGGCTAACTGTGTATTTTAGGTTTTAATTTTTGTCAACATGCCATAGTGCTAAAAGTCATTTTTCACTCTTGGCTTACTTCTTTCTCAAAATAATACTTATTGATGTGATTGGAAGCATATTTAAATCAAACATATGTCTCAAATATATGTGTAATATGTAGGAGAGAGAGATTCCACAGACCTGCTTATTCTTAGTTGTGTTTTTACCTATGCGAAAGGAACTAGAGAAACTGTCATCTTTCACAGAGGAATAGTAGTATAAGTGTGCACACATTTCAGATTATACATTATAAGTGACTACATATTTGTACCATATTAGAGCAACCAGTGTGTAAAATCATTTCTGTTTAGTATACAACTGAGGTAAAGTGACAAGGAGTTAGTATTTGCACTGATGTTTACTGTAAGAATTTCTAAACTAGCCATTAGCTTCAAAATAGAGACTGACACACAGAGTGTCAAGTTTTCATCATGTTCCTCTATAAGATTCTGACCAGCGATCTTGCTAACTCCACCTGGGGCAAGAGGTTTAAAAAGTGGCCTCTCTCAACATGGAACTTCTTCACCTGCAACTCTGTAAGCAAGTTAAAATAATGACAGAACATGATGGAAAATCAAAACTGAAGCTTTAAGAAAATACATTAGCTCATAAAAATGGGAGCTCAATGGGAACCAGCAGTTAGCATAATGGCTATGTCACTGGACTCCCACGTAGTTGACCGCAGTTCGTGTCTTGGACCCAGTGGCTTAGAACTCATGCTGGGTGCGTGTGCGTGCGTGCCCAAGATCCTGAGAGGAGAATGGAGGAGAAGGGATTGCAGCGTGACCATACCCCTTGGGGGGTGATTTCTCACTTTCTGTCTCTATGTCTCTATCTGTCTGTCTGGCGAGCGCACGCGCCCTATAGCAAAAACCTCTCAAAAAAAAAAAAAAATGGGAGCTCAAGCTGTCTAACCCTAAATTGATTTTTTAGGGAAGAAATTTTTAAAATTAGAAATGTAAGGGGCTGTCTCCATCTTTTAGTGGTTAAGGTAACTGGATTCCACATGGCCCCATGGTTTGGCTCCTGGTTTGGCTACCTGAGGGATAAACTGCATACGTGTGTATGTGTACCCCAAGTCCCAACACATTAGAGAAATGGAGGAGAAGGAACTGTGGCATGACCACAACCCATTGGGGATGCTTCCCCCAGAATAAAATAAAATAAATAAATAAAGAAACATAGAATTGAAAATGCCTGTTCACAGAAAATAAGTCACATTGCTTCATATACCACACATATAAAGAAAAAACACAATCATTAAGTTTATCTCCTTGGAAATAGTATAAAATGTCTTCAAAGAATAATTATCTGGTCTTAGGAATAGACTCTGGAAACAGTTGCCTTGAATGATGCCATCTGGGAAGACTACGGCATTGTGAAGTCTATGTGAAGTCCTTTGCCTTTTCACAGAACAATCACTTAAACCCTATTTTCCCCTATTAGTCTTCCCAGCATATAACGTGTTCATGCAACGTGGCAAGATTTTGTTGATTACCTAAATGGTGGCAAGCTATGTGCAAAGTACTGGTAATTAAAGTGAAGAGAATACAGACTCTGACGGACCTTAAAGTATGGTAGAATAAGTAAACAGTTCAATGTGTACAAAAATTGGATTCAAATGTGCAAAGTCCCTCAGTAAAAGAATATACATGTTTCTAAGCCATAGGATGATATTTAACTGACCCAGCACAGTTTCGGGAAAGATGTGTAAGTTGGGTCTTGACAATCAGACCAGGATAAGAAAGGAGTTCCTGATAGATGGAGCAGGAAGCAAAAACAAAGCATGATGGGAGAAAACTGTGCTTATAGACAATCACCTGTGTAACTGGACTACACAGGATGTGGAAAATTTTCATGAACTGCTCTTCTCCTGAGACATTAGTGTGCACTTAAGTCCCCCTTGAGGCCACTGTTTGAGCAATAGGCAGGGGAATGGGAACATGGTTATTTAGAAATTAAACTTCTCTGATAACATGCTAATATGCATATCCCATGAACTTCAACATTTTCAGTAGGGCTCAGGAGTCTTCTTAGCACAAGAAGATTAAGAGAACCAAGAACTTTCAGCTCAGGAAGGTGCCAGGCATTGAGTCACAGTGACACGAGATGTAGCCTTCCTGACAGGCTGGGAAGGGGTGTGGCAGCAAAGGGTCTTGGATAGCCAGATAACAGCTAAGTAGAACTATTGCCAACCAGAGAAAGCAGGTCAGCATGAAAGGCAAATGGCATTGTGATGGAACACAGCTGGGATCTAGGAGCATAACAGCAATCAATCAGGAATAGATAAATAAACATTAAATTATAAAATAAAGACACAAACTGGGCAGGGACTCTTCTAGTGGTTTTTGTCTCTCTTCTCTTCTGACTCTATCCCTTAAGAGAGAGAATATGCAACCCATTTGGAAATCAAATAATAATACATAGAATCATATCAAGCAAATAGATTATTAACCATTTTTATGTCTGAGAAATATCTAGTAAAAGTGGCATTAGAGGGCTCAAACAAAGAAGCAAAATATATTAATTGTATCTTTTAGCATCACCTGTACCTTTTTGCCATATTATTCTCTTTCCTTCTTTCTCCCTACTTCTGGCCCAAGCCAACCTTTCCTATTTCTCTCCTCAATATGAAGGAAGATGGATAGAATTCAGAGAAGGGAGGACACAGATTAAGATAGAAAAAATAAATAGTGATCTAAGAAGGCAATCAGGAAGCAGGGGCAAGATAAAGGTTTGAGAGAGGAATAAAAAGGAGAAACAGTAAAGGAGGAGGAGATGACAATAATGCATCATGGTTCTATTTACAAAATTTTTATTTAGAAAAAGGAAGTGAGAAAAATGAGGAATGGGATCAGGAAAGGATGCAGTGATCAACACACCTCTCCTCTTCTCATTTTATCTAAGCTTAAGATCAAAGTAATCATATTCCCTTGTAGGATCAACACTTAAATCCTAAAGCAAGGCTGCAGATAAAGAACAGATATGTCTTCTGTACATATCAATCCTCAACAAAGACATACATTCCCAGACTCATTGAACTTCAGTTTCTGAAGCTAGCAAGACATGATCTGAAATTTATTTCTTAAAATATTCCAATGGCTGGGTTGCTTAACTACACTTTCCACAGGAAAGGAAGCATTAGCAACACTGCTAGCCTCTCATCTGATTGCTTTTAAGGTTTTGTCACCTCTCTGCAAGAGGAATTCCTTTCTCCTGTTTAGCTCATCTCCAGATGGACACAGTTCTTAAACGTACATCTTGAGCAGATGTGAGGACCCGAAGGACTTTTTTAAGGGACTCTCCCTCCCGGCCCACTACCATGCATTTCAGGACTAAAGACGCAACGTCATCTGACAACTTACGTTTATTCTGTATTTACTTCATGCCAGACACTAATTTTTGATTTCATTTAATTCTCATCACTACCACATTTCTCTTTAACAATATATTTCATTATTTAACCTATTCCATTATAAGTTAGGTTGCAAAGAATTTCACTACCACATTTCTCTTTAACAATTTATTTCATTATTTTACCTATTCCATTATAAGTTAGGTTGCAAAGGATTTCAAGTTGCAAAAGGGTTCAAGTAGGTTCCCCCAAAACATAAAGCCAGTGATCAGAGGAACCAATATAGGATTCTCCGCAATCTATCTCCAGAGCCTGCCTCTAACCTCTAAGCTGCATTGCTTCTCTCGCCACACAAGCTTGCAAAAAGCGGTTTATACATATAGCTGTATCAGGAAGCATGCTACAAATGAAATCTAATCAGAATTCGTCTAACTTAAATTGATCTTACTACAGTATGACTTTTTTCAAGTAATTTTTTAGTTTGCTATAGAGTGTGTATACTTACCAGAGACAGAAAGAGAGAGAGAAAGTAAGGAAGCATCTCCTGGGAAAGATGGCCATACTGCAATCCCTTCTTCTCCATTCTGCCCTCATGGTTTGGGAATGCATGAACACATGCTCTGACATGTCTTTCAAGGTATTGGGTCTGGGACTCAAACTGCACTGTTTGCCATGCGTGAATCCAGTTGCCTTAATCACCACACCACCAGTTGACTTCTCAAATTTTTTTGTTTTTAATTCTTGATATTGTTTGTGCATGCATAAGAAAGAGAAAGAAAGAAAGAGAGAAGCAGCCCCCAATGTGGTTTGGTCATGCTACAGTCCCCCTACCCAAAGACCTCTAGCTCCTCAGGATCTTGGGCATGTGCCCAGTGTGTTTTAGGTCAACCAGGTTGAGGATCCAAACCATGGTTAGCCATGTGGCTTCTAGTACTGAAGTCTGACACCCTGCTGACTGTGTCACAGAGGCTGGGCCTCAAATTTCTTTTCTTTTCTTTTCTTTTCTTTTCTTTTCTTTTCTTTTTTCTTTTCTTTTTTTTTTTTTTTTTT
>NW_006160214.1:1105328-1122168 GCF_000334495.1 Tupaia belangeri chinensis
GCAATCCCTTTTCCTCCATTCTCCTCTCAGGATTTTGGGCATGCATGCACACATGCCTGGAGTCAGTTTAAGCCACTGTATTCAGGACTCTAACCATGGTCGACTACATGAGAGTCCGGCGACATAGCCATTATGCCATCTGCTGGTCCCGTCTTTTTTTTTTTTTTTTTTTAAGAGAATATAATCTGCTTTATGAGGTCTTAATCGTTCTATTCCTGGGACCAGCAGTTAGTGTAATGGCTATGTCTGGACTCCCATGTAGTTGACCAAGGTTTGAGTCCTGAACCTGTTGACTTAAACTGATGTTGGGCGCATGTGCATGCATGCTCAAGATCCCGAGAGGAAAAAGGAGGAAAAGGGATTGCGGCATGGTCATCCCCCCTGGGGGGTGATTTTCTGCTTTCTGTCTCTCTGTCTCTCTCTACCTTTCTGATGAGCGCACATGCCCTATAGCAAAAACCTCTCCAAAAAAATTAAAATAGTTCTATTCCTAAATAGACTGGTCTCTGTAAGTACATTGTGGCAAATTTAGCCTGAGGCAAACACTATTTGACCTCTCCTTTTTTTTTCCTGTTAATTTTAAGTCTATAGACTAATTGTAATCTATACCTAAACATAAATGATTTTTAAAATCTTGGTTAAGGGCTGGCAGGTGGTGTGGTGGTTAAGGGCACTGACTTCCACATGGACAACTGTGGTTTGAGTCCTGGACCTGGTGGCTTGCTTTCTCACTTTCCCTCTCTCTGTCTCTCACTCTGTCCCTCTCTGGTCAAATAAAATAAATAAATAAATGAATAAAGTTAAATAAAATAATTATTTTTAAAAATCTTAGTTAATATTGTGATACCCTCATTGATTTGTTAAAAGTATTTATTATTATTATTATTTTAATTTGCTATAGGCAAATACACTCACCAGAGAGAGACAGAGAGAGAGGAAAAGTGGGAAAGCGAGCTGCTGGGTCTGGTACTTGAACTGTAGGCAGCCATATGGAAGTCCAGCACCTGAACCACATGCTAGCTGCTGGCCCCACCCTCACCGATTTTGATCAAAAAACAAAACAAAACAAAACAACAACAACAACAGAAAACTTCTTCTCCCATATAATTCTTAAGTTTTCATCTTTTCCTGGAAAGCTTTTTACATTTTATTCTTTTATAACCCAATTTAAAAGAGCTTTTCATGATCCTCTGGAAGCAAGCAAATTCTCATGATAGTAAAGAAAAAAACCTCTCCCCCCCCAAAAAAAAAATTCTGTTCATCTAGACTAGAAGTTCCATGAGCATAAATATCATGCCTATCTTAAAAAGCTCCTGACACCTTTGCTACAGAGTCCATCTGTATCTGTGGACCTGTTCGAAGTGTGATGTCATTGTGAAAACATATGCATACCTAATGATAAATTACTGCAGGATATATAAAAAAATAGCAAATATTCAATTTAACTCCTACAGTGGTATATGGAATGCCTTATCATATCACTATCATCATTGAAATTAGGTGCCTGATAAACCCAGTTACAGATAATCATATTATCATTGGTTAAGACTGAGCAGTAAAGAAATTTTTAATTTATTCTTTGCAAATAAAATTCATTAGTAATTATATGTCATTATAAAATAGCCATGTTGGCTAACTTTCCATTAAAAAATTGAGTTTAAATATTTCAGTAACTACTTTTGCTTCTTATGATTGCTTGCTCATCTCCTATTATTATGCCAGTAGAGAGAGCTAGAATATTTCTCCAGCACCACTAACGGCAATCTTTTCTGATATTTGAGATGTAAATCGCCCACTTTAGAGTTAAATAACTTTTCTAATTATTTTCAAACTCAAAAACTGGAATCATTTAAAATATAATCAACCAAGAGGAAGGAAAATGTTGAAAGAAAAAAACAAAGTTAATTCAATCAAATGAATGATTGGAAAAGAAAACAAGTATCTCTCAGCTTGGAAAAATGGTGATAACTAAAATCAATCTATTTCATTATTAAACATATTCTATTATAAGTTAAGTGTGTGCTACATTTACTTCTAAATGAAATAATTGATCTTTCTTGATTTTGAAATACATTCACCCATGAAAAAAACAACTAATTAACTAGTTTATTGAACCTGTCATTAACTTCACATTACATGATCTTCCTTAAAATTCCCTCACTTAAATTCTCTTTAGTAAAATACTCAGACGAGTAAAACTTTTTACTTATAATGCCATCCCACTTGATTCTTTAAAAATTAAACTATCAAATTTATGTTTAAATATCAGAATATTAAGCATTAACTGCTTATTGCCCTCATAAGCCTCTTTTCTGGCCATTTCCATTCTTTTTCTTTTCTTTTTTTTTTTTTTTTCGGAGAGGTTTTTGCTATAAGGTGCATGCGCTTGCCAGGAAGACAGAGAGACAGAAAGCTAGAAATCACACCCCCCACCCCCAGAAGGCATGTCCACGCTGCAATTCTTTCTCCTCCATTCTCTTCTCGGGATCTTGGACACGCACACACACATTCCCAGCATGAGTTTAAGCCACCGGGTTCGGAACTCAAACCACTACATGGGAGTCAAGTAACATAGCCATTATGCTAACTGCTAGTCCCTCCATTCTTTTTTTTTTTTTAATACATTTTATTTATTTATTTATTTTCTTTCATACATTAAATCACATTATTATTTGTCTTCAAAGTGGATATTTCAACAGGTGAACATTTCTCCCTAGTACTGTTGATAAAACTACAAAATATCTTCAACAGATAATACCACACCTCTTTGCGCCATTAATGCTTTGCCTCCCTGTCCCTCCCCCAAATGTCCTTCCTCAGAACCTCCTCTTTCACACACACTATACCTGGTATTTACATCTATATACTGTGTTTCTATATCCTTTAGACAATTAGTTTCAGTCATAGAGTGCAGACATTCGGTATATATTAAGTGGGGACATAAAATGCCTCTCCTTCATAGCATGGCTTGCTTCACTCAGCAGTAAGTCTTCCATACTCATCCACTTCCTGTCACAAGCCAGGGTTTTGTTGTTTTTTATAGATGAATAGTATTCCATTGAGTATATGTGCCACAGTTTTTCTAACCATTCATCAGTTCGTGGGCATTTGGGTTGTTTCCATGACTTAGCCCCTCCATTCTTTTTTATGCTCTCCAACTAAAATAAATTTTTCTGTTTCTTAAATAGGCTGTGTTTTTTTTCTTCTTATCTCAGGATATTTGCTAGAAAGTTCTTCTATTCTATGCCTCTTTATTGCCTACTACTTCAGTTTGAGCTTAGCTCAAGTGTCACTTTCTCAAGAAGCCAACTGTTCTCCACTGAGTTGTGTTACCTGGTTTTTCCCTCTCAAAACCCTCTAGCCTTTTATAAGATAAGCATAACTGTGACCTTGTTTTAGATATTGCCATAGAGTTCATGCATTTGCCAAAGAAAGAGAGAGAGGAAAAGTGATATTAACTCCTTCAGGGGTGCTGTGGGGAGGGAGCCATGACATAATCCTTCACCTCCATTTTCCTCTTGGGATTTTGGGCACTCATGCACTTGTGCCCAGCATGATTTTCAAGCTGCTGAATCTGGGACACAAACTACAGAGTCAGTCTTTAACCACCACACCACCTACTGGCCTGCATTTTAAAAACTTAAAAAAAATTTGCTATAGAGCACATGTACTTGCTAGGTGGTGAGAGGGAGACAAAGGGAGAGTGAGAAAGCATCCCCTGGGGAGATGACCACATCTCAATCCCTTTTCCTCCATTCTCCCCTTGAAGTTTTGGGCACACATGCACATGTGCCTGGCATGTTTTTCAAGCTATCAGGTCTGGGACTTGAACTACATAGTTGGCCATGTGGGATCCAACTGCCTTACCGGGTCATCTGGCTGGCCCCATAATTGTAACTTTGAAAATAATTGCTAGTAGTTGTTTCTCATCTCTCTCTAAGGAATCCACTAGTTAAAGTGACTAGTTAAAACTCCTTTTCCTGGAGTTACTTACTGGCACTTAGTTTTATGGAGATGAGATGTGAACAATCAGAATTCTGGGAGTTTCCATATGACATTTTTCACTTAGATGTATAATCCTCTACAAAATAAAATTTGACATTCAAGCCATTTAGCTCTTTGAGTTCAAAGCGGATCTAGGTTCACCAAACAGGCCACCCCTAAAAGTTAATCAAGCATCCACACTAGCAGTCCCATTCTGACCTCCCTAATACTTGCCCCAAGCTTTCCAAGACTCTGTGCAGTGGACAGAAACAACATGTTAATTACCAGTCACCTGGGGAGGGGAATATTCAACTCTGCTTCAGGAAGCATTTCCTTGTTTCCCCTGAATCTTTGTCATACATGAGAAGAATGTTCTACTGCTCATTTGGGTTAATTTTACCAATGAAAGACCACACTAATTAACACTGCAGCTTATCTGAAGAACAATCATACATAAGAATCAAGATCTAAAAATGAGACAGAGAAAAAGCCTTCCCCAAAATGGATAAACAAAGTGTATTTTAGAATAAGTATATTTACCTGGAATTACTTTGTTGCTAAGTGGTAACTATGTAGTGAAAGAAATTATGAAGAAAAATTGTGCCTTAAATTCTCTTTTTGGTTATGCCATTAGCTATGAAACCTCAGACAAGTCATTTAACTTATCTGACCCTCTTCTATTCTCAAAAGAAAAAGGGGATGAGCTAAATAACTACTTAGGTGCCTTCTAGGTTAGTGGTTCTACCTTAATTTTAAAAACTAAAATATCATTTGCTTCTGTAGACTCTCCCTATTTAGCTGAGAAAGAAAACAGTATCTCTGACACCAGTTCTTCAGCAGCTTGTTATGTTTGCATTATTGCATTTAGTTTAGTTTAGGTAGCTTCATTTAACAGCATAGCTTGTCAGAAGTACTTGCATATTTACATTGTAATGGCCCTTCAGAGCAATTATGATATCAATAGAACTATTATGATTTCAATGCCACCATAACATCTTATGGGCATAGCTAGCACTAGAGATAAAATTTTTATGAGACACACTCAAGCTACTGCACAAAGCAGCAGTTTTTCCAAATATAAACAGTTGAGACTTCTAAAAACATTTGGATTTAAAAGACTAAGGGACAGTGACATATACCAGACTGTGTTGCCAGTGCAGAAAAAAAGATATCTGTTTTTCAGAAACAAGTTTAAGTTTACGGAAAAAACATAATACATATATCATAGTCTACTTGGCTGCTCTACAACTGCAAAATAGATTAGTCTATCCATTTGGACCAACATTATGAAGATTTAAACCAAAAAAGATGTAATTATTTTCAACCCATTAATCTTCTGACTAGAACAATAAATGAATTGATGTAAATTTGACAATATACTTTTTCTGAGACTTTTGGATAGTTTAATAATCTGATTCAAATACTCTTTCATAAGTTTTGTGTCACAGAAAAAGTAGTACATATGTGTATTTGTGTGTGTGTTCTCTAATGAAGGAGAACTGTATTATGACATGGTGTTTATTGTACCCAATCAAGAGATTGAGTGAAGGGAAAATTGAGGAGTTCTGACAAGGCAGAGTTACTGGGATAAAGAATATGGGAATATGGAAGGCAGAAATAAAGACTGGGATAAATTTTTAGGATATTTGGAGAGAATGAACTCATTTAGGGGACAGAGTTTACTTCTGTGAGAAATGGTGGTACCATTTAATTGGATTTTATTATTACAATCCCATTCCTACACTGTTGGTGATAATGTAAAATAGTACGGCCACTATGGAGAATAATATAGAGGTTCCTTGAAAACCTACAAATAGACTACCATACGACCCAGAAATTCCACTCCTGGGTATTTACCCAAAAGATGGGAAAACAGAGAAACATTTACACATGTGTGTTTATTGCAGTATTACTCACAATTGCTAAGACATAGAATCAACCCAAATGCCCAAGAACAGTTGATTGGATTGAAAAAAGATGTGGCATATGGAATACTACTCAGCCATCAAAAACAATGAGATTGTGCTGAGTGCTCTGAGAGGCCTGGTACATTTGTGGGTATGTGTGTCGGTGAAAGTGAATACCAAGAAACAATGGCAACCATTTTAGGGAGCTTTGTTGATGTTGTGGCAATGGTGGATCCTGAGCTGCTGAAGCCACCATCCTGCTCTTCTGCTTGGTCTCCTCTAATCCCATTTTTTTTTTTTTAAAGAAAGTTCTTTGCCATAGGGTGCATTAGCTCACTGGAGAGATGGAGCAAAACAGAGACAAAGAGAAAAATCCTCCCCACCAGGGGGAACAGCCACATCGCAATCCCATCTCCTCCATTCTTCTCTCAGAATTTTGGGCATGTGTGCACTCGCATCCAGTGTATTTCAAGCCTCTGCGTCTGGGATTCAAATCATGGGTCATGTGGGAGTCTAGTGACATAAACATTACATCATTTGTCACCTCCCCCCATTGTTTTATTTACAATTGATTTGTTGCAGTCTAGCCTACCTAGGAGCCAGATATTCACCTGGGCAGTACCAGGCCTGAGCCTAGGGGCTTAGTAGCTCTGCCAGCAGCAGCTGCCCTGCTCCTTCTCCAATAAGAGCATCACAGGCACCTAAAAAAACCCCACACAGGAGTGTAAAGAAAATGGCAGATAATATTGATATTGAAGTAATGCTTGAGGCCCCTTACAAGAGGGATGAAAACAAGTTGAACAGTGCTAATGGCTATGAGGAACATAGCAAACAGAGCAAAAAAGTCAAGAGCAGATGTCATAGTCATGAATGGAAGAGAAGCTAAAGTAAGGAACAGAAGCGAAGTAAAGATAGAGAAAGAAAAAGGGGCAAAAGTTGTGAAAGGTAGTGAAGTAGAAAGAAAGAAAGGAGACTGAGCTGCTCCAGAAATCAAGATTGCAAATTTAGAGGCAGCTACAGGAGTCCTTAGTTTTGACCAAAATTTAACAGTGCCATCGGAGGAAGATTGGGTTGCCTTGTAGCATCAAATTAAGCAGATGATGTTGTCACAGCCAAAGTCCATTCAGAAGAAACAAGAACCCTGTGAAAGAACCTATTGATAATCTAACTCCTGAAGAATGAGATGCAAGGACAGTTTTCTGCTTTTCTGACTTTCTGCTGGAAGCAAGAAGTTGGCCAAGGGATTAGGAAGAGTTTTTCTCTCCAGTAGAAAAGGTTTGTGATGGGAGGAGAATTTCTGATAGAAATTCAAGACGTACCAAAGGGATTGCTTATGTGGAGTTTGTTGATGTTAGCTCAGTGCCTCTAGCAATAGGATTAACTGACCAACGAGTTTTGGGAGTGTCAATCATAGTATAGGCATCACCGGTGGAAAAAAAAACAGAGCTGCAGCAATGAGAAACAATTTACAGAAGGGAAGTGCTGGACCTATGAGCCTTCATGTGGGCTCATTGCACTTTAACATAACTGAAGAAATGCTTTGGGGAATCTTTGAGAGTTTTGGAAGGATTGAAAGTTTCACTATTAGTTTCATCTGTTTTGCTATCCAGCTCATGATAGATAGTAAAACTGGTCTATCAAAGGGGTATAGATTTGTTCTCTGACTCTGAATATGCCAAAAAGGTTTTGGAATAATTTAACAGATTTGAACGTGCAGGAAGGCCAATGAAAGTTGATCACGTTACTGACTATACTGATGCTTCCAGTGCTAATTAATTTTTGGACAGTGATGAACTGGAAGGGACTAGAATTGAATGGGAACAATTGCACATCACTAATTAATGGCAAGACTTGCAGAGGGATATAGGTTTGTAACTTCTACCAGCAGCAGGGCAAGCTTTGCAAATAAGTAGCTCTTTGGCATTTGGTGCTGTGGCAGATTTGCAAGCAAGACTTTCCCCACAGACTGAAGCTTCAGCTTTAGCTTCTGCTCACTCCATTCAACCACTTGCCACACAGTGTTTCAAACTCTCTAACATGTTTAACCCTCACCACGTTTAACAGAAGAATTTGGATGGGATACAGAGATTAAGGATGATGTAATTGAAGAATGTAATAAACATGGAGGTGCTATTCACATTTATGCTGAGAAAAATTCTGCTCGGGGCAATGAGTATGTGAAGTGCCCATCAATTGTCACAGTTACTGCTGCTGTAAATGTATTGTGTGGCAGGCAATTTGCTGGCAAAATGATAACAGCAGCCTATGTACCTCTTCCAACTTACCACAACCTCTTTCCTGACTCTATTACAGCAGCACAACTACTGTTCCCAAGCAGATGATGAAGGAAGATTCAACCTTATGTACATAGCTTTTTTTTTCTTTCTTGAGAATTCATGTTGAGTTATCTTTTATCCAGATACAAATAAAGAGGCAATGGGCTACTGTCATTTCTATACAATCCCTCTTACCTTGAAAAAATAAAAATATTAACGGAACAACAAAAACCCAGTGAGATCCTGTCATTTGATATAAAGAGGATGAATATAGAAGGTTTAATGTTAAGCAAAGCAAGCCAGAGTATGAAAGACAGACATTGCATGTTTCCACACAATGTATACTGAATGTTTGCACTCTGTGGCAAAAACTGGAAGAAGTGATAGCAGGGAGGGCAAGGGTGGATAGTGAGGAGGTAGGAGGGAGGGGCTCAGGGGAAAAATATTTAACAGACACACATTGGAAAGTTACCTATTGAGGATGATGTATATGATAATATCTGTGACTTAATTGACATGCACTGTGTGTATGCTGTAAAGATGTTCAATGATTACATGTAAATAAAAATGAAAAAAAAATCCACATGATTGTCTCGATGGATGCAGAAATAGGATCTTTCAAAATAGATGTAGAAGAAAATTCCTCAATATCATAAAGGCTTTTCACGAAAAACCTCACAACTAATATACCAAAGAGAAAAATGGAACATTTTCTGTCTAAGATCTAGTACAAGTCAAGAATGCCTACTCACACCACTTCTCTTCCACGTACTACTGGAAGTGCTAGCAAGGGCAATTTGGGAAAGAAAGAAAAAACAATTCAAATCAGAAAGGAAGAAGTATGACTTTCCCTATTTGCAGACAACATTATCATATGAGCAGTAAACTCTAAATACTCCACACCCACATACACACACAAACTTTTGGAACTAAGAAATGATGGTAAAGAGGCAGTATATAAAATCAGCACAAAAGTTAATTACGTATTTTATACCAATTACAATCTATCTAAAAAATAAACTTCAATATTTTATTTATAATTGCATCAAAAAGAATAAAATACTTGGGTATAAATTTAACCAAGCAAATGAAAGATTGATACACTGAAAGCTATAAAATATTAATAAAGAAATTGAAAAAGACACAAAACAAATGGAAAGATAGCCCATGCTTATGCACTGGAAAAAATAATATTGTTTAAAAGTCCAGTACATGGGGCCAGCAGGTGACATAGTAGTTAAGGTGCTAGACTCCCACATGACTGATCACGGTTTGGGTCCTGGTCTCAGCAGCTTGAAAATCATGCTGGACATGTGTGTGCTCAAAATCCCAAGAGGAGAATGGAGGAAAAGAAACTGTGGTGTGGCCATCCCCCATGGGGGGTGATTTCATTTCATAGTTTGCCTCTCACTGTCTTTCTCTGTCTCTCAGGCATGTGCCCTCTAGCAAAAACTGTATCTCTATATATCTATCTATTTATCTATCTATCTACCTACCTATCTATCATTTATCTATCTTATTGTCCAGTACCCAAAGCAATCTATAGATTTAATGTAATCACTGTCAAAATTCCAGTAACCTTTCTTTTCCCACAGAAAAGAAAGGAATCCTAAAATTCAAATGGAATGATAAAGGATGCTGAATTAAAAAACAAACCTGAGGGAAAAAAAAAGAAAATTTGAAGCATCATATTTCTTCATTAAAATTATATTTCAAAGCTGTAGTAATCAAAACAGTACAGTATCAGCATAAAAACAGACATAAGCCAATGGAAAAGAATAGAGTCCAAAAAAATGAAAGAATAGAGTCCAGAAACAAACAAATCCAAGCATGTACAGTTGACTAGTTTATTTATTTGTTTATTTTTTAGAGTTATCTAGTTTTTTGACAAGGCCACCAAGAAGTCACAACAGGGAAGGACAGTCTCTTCAATAAACAATGTTAAGAAAATTGGATTTCCACATTCAAAAGAATGAAACTAGGACCTTATACCCTACACAAAAATCACTTAAAATTAATTAAAGACTTAAAAATAAGAACTAAAATCATAAAACTCCTAGAAGAAAACATAGGAGAAAATCTCCTTGATTCTGGCTTTGGCAATGATCTTTTAGAAATCACACCAAAACTTCAGGCAACAATAGCAAAAATAAAAACATGGGGCTACATCATATAAAATTTTTCTGACAGGAAAGAAAACAATAAATGAAAATGTAGCTTTTGGATTTTGAGAAAGTTTTTGTAAATCCTATCATATATTAGCTGAAAGTTTAATATTCAAAATATATACTGTACCATCCTATATATATATATATATATATATATATATACCTATATCTATCTATATATCTATCTCTATCTATCTATCTATATATATATCTCCTTTGCTTGTACCTATATATAATAAGGTTTTATAGATTTCAGCGATTAATATTATATATCACCTTTTTGGCAACCATCATCAAAATATATCAAACTAATTTTCCCTAACTTTCTCCCATCTATTGCTTCCCCAGTCCATAGTCTTTATCTAACTTGACTTTTCTCAAGGTCTTAGATTTTTCATGTCCCATCTCTCACCTTCTGGATCAATTCTAGTGTTTGTTCTGTTTTGCTTTGCTTTCCTGCTATGCTGTAATTTGGGGACTGAAATTTTTTATTATGAAAGGCCACAGTATGGATGATTTTGAAAAAATTACTTTGTTTTTAGCTTCTTTTAAGACATAAAAGGAAAAAAATCCCATATCCCTAGCTTGAATTATTGGTTTATGGATGGGCTTAGGAGCAGAATCTTTTCTATTTTTGCCAGAATGATTAGGAAGGAGGCCCACTCTTCTAAAATTAGGGTAAGCCTGGAGTGTCTGGAAGTCATCTTTGCCTTCATGTGAAGAGTCTTTATATAACTGAAGCCAATATTAAGGAATACTTGAAGAGAGAAAACAGTTCATTTTGAATTAAGTCTCTGTCACTTGTAACTATGATAAAATAATTATAGTTAACATATGGTAACATTACCATCCACAAATCATGGTTATGTATTAGTAAATGCGTAAAGGGAGATATCAGAATTTGAGATATGTGTTAAACTCACGTATGGAAAAGCATCTAGAGAACAGAGGTCATTTTGTTTCTATATATGTTTATGAACTTATTAACTTATAGTTATCAAAATATGAACATTAATTACTCTATTTCTAGGTTAGTGTCTTAGTCCACTACTGTTTTGCTAACAGAAATACTTAAGACTAGGTGATTTATCAAAATAGACACTTATTCAGTTCATGGATTAGAAGTTCGAGGTTTAGGGGTCATTTCTGCTCTGGGTTTTGTCTGGTCCTGATCACATCACAAGGAAAGCAGAGTGGCTTTCCCATTCCCTCTCATAAATCACCACAACTCAAAGATGGGATACTACCATAATGGTCTTA
The DNA here is from genome assembly GCF_000334495.1 of Tupaia belangeri chinensis. Lineage (NCBI taxonomy): Eukaryota > Metazoa > Chordata > Mammalia > Scandentia > Tupaiidae > Tupaia > Tupaia belangeri. Next base: position 1,116,924 of record NW_006160214.1, read on the forward strand.
ATTCTAGTCTCTTCCTCAGAGTCCCACTTTTCCACATCATACTCAGATCAAGGATCAAGTTTTCTCTTTTGTAATTCTGTTACAGTGGCTCAACATATAAATTTTGAGGGATACAAACCATAGCAGTAATTGTAAAAAATTAATTTGCATGATACTAAAAAGTTCATCTATGTAAAATTTTCTCAACACCTGGTAGACTGGATCTTTTCCATTTTTTTTTTGAAGTTCAGTTTTCTAGATAATGTCTTATTTTCCTACCTGATAAATATTTGTAAACTTTACCCTTTTATTCCTCTACAGGCCAATGTTCAAATAAAGATTGCTGGGTTTAGCCATAGTTTGAAAGAATTCATCAAATTGATTTTACTTGTAATCTAAATTTTATTTTCACTTAAATCTCTAGCGCAGGAAAACTGCCAGTTACACCAACTCTTTTCTTAGAATTCTAGATGGAGCAGAGACTAAATTGCCAAAGGCAGATAGAATATCCTGTTGAAAAATGTCCTTTTTTGACTGCATCTAAAATAATTCGAACTTGAAAATTTCCTCAAACAGGAGTTTAAAGAAAGTAGTTTAACTAAGAGGAGTATTTCCTGAGATTTCAGCCAGTTAAAATATGCAGGGTTTTAGAATTCAAAGTCATGGTTGCATTTTTTCTTCTTTTTATTATTTTAGCATATTTTATTCAAATGAATCTAAACAGTGAACCATGCTTCTCTTCTCAACATAGATGGAAATGAAAATAAAGAAATGTATACATTTTGAAGAATTTAAGATAAAAGATCAGTCTTGATCTATTTAGAAGCTAATAGAAGAGTTAGAAACCTAGATCTAAAAGTGTCAAGTTATTTTTCATGAAATCTTTTGAAGTTTCATAAATAACATTGATAATTTCCCTAAAGGTTGATTTTTTTTTGGACCTCATCTGATAGTTTTCTTTAAAAGACAGTACTATGAAACAATATATTTCAGTTTGGAATAAAGAACCACATTTTTTTTTTTCTGATTTTGTGCTTAAAGTCTGGAGATGCCTTTCAGTAAGTCTGTTTTCAAATTTTTAATTATTCAACTCTTCCTCTAAGTCTTGGATGCTCCTTTATTATCCCTTTAAGACTCCTCTTTTTTCTTCCTCTTTTGATAAGTTTTTTCCTTTTTTTGTATTAGCCCAAATTAATTTTGTTGTTTGCAACTAAAATATCTCAACAATGTACTTCAAGTGTTTGTACTGTTTTTTTTTTTCTTTTTGTAAGAGTTAATGGCAGATGACTTCCCTGAGCAAAAGTACTCAGTACTCAGCAAAAGTACTATCATACTCCAAAAATATTTATAAGTCTTCAAAACACATTTTAATAAATTTTAATATAAACTTGAATGGACACTAGGAGCAGCATAATATATATGAAAATGGACATATACAATATCTTATTTAATTTGAGTTGCTATTGGTTTTCTGGGGCTTCTGTAACAAATTACCACAAAGTAGGTAGCTTTAAACAAAAGAAATTTATTGTCTCACAGTTCTGGAGGCCAGAAGCCCCAAGTCAAGGTTCTTTAAAAGTTGATTTCTTCTGAATGGTCTGACGGAGAATCTTTTCCATGCCTCACTCGTAGTCTCTATGGGCAACATAGCTGGACATGGTGTACAATCTTTTTGATGTGCTATTGAAGTTGATTTAGTATTTTAACAAGGACTTTTACATCTATTTTCATTAGGGATATTGGTTTGCAGTTTTATTTTTATTTTATTTTATTTTTTGTGGTTTGTCTTTGATTTTGATATCAGGATAATGCTAGCCTCATAACTGAATTTAGAAGTGTTTCTTCCCTTCAATCGATATTAGCTGGTTTTTAAATGTTTATAGAATTCAGCAGTGAAACAAAGGGGTCCTGGGTTTTTCTTTGTTGAGAGACTTTTTATTGATGATTAAATCTTATTCATTTTCATTTCTATTCAGATTTTCCACTTCTTCCTGATTCAGTCTTGGTAGATCGTATGTGTCCAGGAGTTTCTCCCTTTTATATGGATTTTTCAGTGTGTTGGCATATAGTTGTTCATAATAGTCTCTAATTATCTTTCATTTTTTTTTGCGGGGGGGGGTAGTTTTTGCTATAGGGCATGTACGCTCGCCAGAAAGACAGAGAGAGAGACAGAAAGTGAGTAATCACCTCCCAGGGGGGATGGCCACACCGCAGTCCCTTCTCCTTCATTCTCCTCTGGGGATCTTGGGCTCAATGCACGTACATGCGCCCTGCATGAGTTTAAGCCACCGGGTCCAGAACTCGAACCGCGGTGGACTACATGGGAATCCCGCGATACAGCCATTAGGCTAACTGCTGGTCCCTATATTTCATATTTCTGTGTTTCAATTGTAATGTCTCCTTTTCCATTTCTGATTTTATTTGGACTTTTTTTATTAGTCTAGTTAATCGCTTGGCAATTATATTTTTCAAAAAATACAACTCTTTGTTTCTCCTTTAACCCAGTCATTCAGAAGCATATTTAGTTTCCATTATTTTGTATGATTTTCAGTATTGTTAATGATTTCTAGTTTCATTTCATTATGATCAGCAAATGTCTTGCTATAATGTCTATTTAAAATTTTGTGGAGTTTTGTTTTGTGGCCTAATGTGTCTATTCTAGAGAATGATTCATGTGCTGATGAGAATAATGTATATTCTGATGTCATTGGGTCATTTTAGAAACATTTGCTAGGTCCATTTGGTCTATGGTGCAATGTAAATCCAATGTTCTTTGTAATTTTCTGTTAGATGATCTGTCCAGTGCTAAGAGTAGATTGTTGAAGACTCCAAAAATTACTGTATTACAGTTTATTTCTCTCTTTATTTCTAGTAATAATTGTTTTATATAATTGTGTGTTCCAATATTAGGTACATATATATTCACAATTGACATGTCTTCTTGGCGAATCGGTACCTTTATCATTATGTAATGTACTTCTTCATCTCTTGTTACGGTTTCTGATTTAAAGTCCATTTTATCATATATTAGTGTAGCTACTTCATTTGCTTTTGGCTTCCATTTTCATAGAATATCTTGCTTTTGTCTAGCTTTTGGGTTCCATCTACATAGGATATCTTTTTCCAGTCTTTCACATTCATTCTATGTAGTCTTTATTTCTGAAGTAAGTTTCTTATAAACAGCTTATAGTTTGGTTTTCTTTTCTTATCCATTCAGCAAGTCTTTATCTTTTCAATGGGGAGTTTAATATATTTACATTTAGAGTTATTATAATCAGGTTAAAACTTACTCCTGCCATCTAGTTTGCCATTTTCTGATTGTTTTGTATATTCTTTATTTCTTTTGAACTTTTTAAATAATTTATTATTGAGGTTTGGTGATTCATTGTAGAAATATGGTTTGATTCATTTTTGTTTCTTATGTATGGTCTAACCTATAGTTTTGTCTTTTTATTTATTTTTAAAATGTTGATAGTTATTGTGTTTTTATTTTTAACTGCAAGACTCCTTAAGGAGCTTCATCTAACATCTTCTACTTACATCTCATTGGTCAGGACTGGATCAAGTCTTGCTGCAAAGGGAGGTTAAGAAACCCAGTATTTTAGCTGTCCAATAAAAATGAGAATTCTATAAATATTAATTGGAAATGCAGATTGGATGAAAAACCAGCACCACTACACCATGGAACTAGGCCCAGTGATAAATTTTCTTTTAAGTTTATTTTATAAGGGAGAGAGAGAGAGAAAGAGAAAGAGACAGAGAAAGAGAAAGAGAAAGCAAGGATCTTCTGTAGGTTCTCACACAGCAAGCCTTTCCCCAGCCTTCCCAGGCAGCCAGAATTGTTGACACACATGCATATACCCAGCATGTTAAGAAATTTCAAGAAGCTCATGTAAATATGGAATTAAAATATATGTTTATTTTGAAAAAAATTGAAATGCAGGCATAGTTTACACATTTTTCATGTATTTTTTGAAAACTCTTTAAATACTGGTAAGCCTAGGAACTGAACTCCAGCCTTCCATATGGCTTCCAGAACAACAGAGCATTGTACTACTACTGTACCACCAGAGCTAGGGCCATAATGATGATTTTTTAGATGGTAGAGAAGAAAAATTAGCCTAGGCTGACTGAAATTATGCTCTGCCACTTTAGAAATAGTCTTTCTGGGGGCTTGCAGATGGCATGGTGGTTAAGATGCTGGACTCCTACATTGCTTATAATGTTCGAGTCCTGGACCTGAAGGCTTACTTTCCTACTTTCCCTTTCTCTCTCTGGTCAAATTAAACAAATAATAATGGTGATAATAAATGAAAGAAAATAATTCTTTTAAAAAAAAGCAATAGTCTTTCTGACTCAATAAGAAGATTTCAATGTCTCATGACAAATCCAAAATCTAACATACAGAAAGAAAGGTGTTTGACTTCTTTATAGATTTTGTTTTCTAGTTTTGTCTTAAAATTTGTTTTGCCTTTGAAATATTGGTTCGTTGGGAAAGTCATGACACATTTTTGCATAGAAAAATACGTCATGACTTTTCAACAACCTAATAGTATTCAAGTCTGTTGCAGATACTTAACATGTGCCTAGTTGATATAGAGTTATTTCAAGTGTTTTTTTATGCTTCCATTAAAATTTTTGGTATGGCTATGTTTAAAATTAGTCAATTTCCTTGTATTTAAGATTATAGAGTCTTGGGCCAGCAGGTGACATGTTGGATAAGGCAGCTAGGTCCCACATGGCCAACTCCATGTCTTGTGTGCCTAGGGACATGCCCCAAATCCCAAGATGATAGTAGAGGAGTATGGATTGTGGTATGGTCATCTGCTCTGGGTCAGGGAGGTAGGAAGGTGGTGGTTTCTCACTTTCCCTCTCTCTCTGGCTGTTTCTGGTGAGCACACAAGCCCTATTACAAGGTTCTCTTAAAAAATACTATACGGTCTTCTGAAGACTGTTTTTTATATGATTCTATGTACTTGCAGAGTTGACCCATCCTTTCCAGATGAAATACTTGTTTCAGGAGCCAAGCAAAAGAAAATTTCATATCTGAAGGAAAGAACTTTCTCAATCATCAGGAGATATGTAGCTCTCTCATTGCTACCATGCCCCTATGAAATGATAGCATCTTTCATTTATATTTTCAATGTTTTTATTTAGAAAAGTAGTTCCATTTGTGACATGGAATGGGATAACATCAGGATTTCTACATATATTTTTTTTTTGGTAGAGGGTTTTTTTTTTTTTTTTTGCTTAACGGCGTGTGCGT
>NW_006160214.1:1122224-1131225 GCF_000334495.1 Tupaia belangeri chinensis
AGAGAAAGAGAAAGAGAAAGAGAAAGAGAAAGAGAAAGAGAAAGAGAAAGAGAAAGAGAAAGAGAAAGAGAAAGAGACAGAGAAAGAGAAAGAGAAAGAGAAAGAGACAGAGAAAGAGAAAGAGAAAGAGAAAGAGACAGAGAAAGAGAAAGAGAAAGAGAAAGAGACAGAGAAAGAGAAAGAGAAAGAGAAAGAGACAGAGAAAGAGAAAGAGAAAGAGAAAGAGACAGAGAAAGAGAAAGAGAAAGCAAGGATCTTCTGTAGGTTCTCACACAGCAAGCCTTTCCCCAGCCTTCCCAGGCAGCCAGAATTGTTGACACACATGCATATACCCAGCATGTTAAGAAATTTCAAGAAGCTCATGTAAATATGGAATTAAAATATATGTTTATTTTGAAAAAAATTGAAATGCAGGCATAGTTTACACATTTTTCATGTATTTTTTGAAAACTCTTTAAATACTGGTAAGCCTAGGAACTGAACTCCAGCCTTCCATATGGCTTCCAGAACAACAGAGCATTGTACTACTACTGTACCACCAGAGCTAGGGCCATAATGATGATTTTTTAGATGGTAGAGAAGAAAAATTAGCCTAGGCTGACTGAAATTATGCTCTGCCACTTTAGAAATAGTCTTTCTGGGGGCTTGCAGATGGCATGGTGGTTAAGATGCTGGACTCCTACATTGCTTATAATGTTCGAGTCCTGGACCTGAAGGCTTACTTTCCTACTTTCCCTTTCTCTCTCTGGTCAAATTAAACAAATAATAATGGTGATAATAAATGAAAGAAAATAATTCTTTTAAAAAAAAGCAATAGTCTTTCTGACTCAATAAGAAGATTTCAATGTCTCATGACAAATCCAAAATCTAACATACAGAAAGAAAGGTGTTTGACTTCTTTATAGATTTTGTTTTCTAGTTTTGTCTTAAAATTTGTTTTGCCTTTGAAATATTGGTTCGTTGGGAAAGTCATGACACATTTTTGCATAGAAAAATACGTCATGACTTTTCAACAACCTAATAGTATTCAAGTCTGTTGCAGATACTTAACATGTGCCTAGTTGATATAGAGTTATTTCAAGTGTTTTTTTATGCTTCCATTAAAATTTTTGGTATGGCTATGTTTAAAATTAGTCAATTTCCTTGTATTTAAGATTATAGAGTCTTGGGCCAGCAGGTGACATGTTGGATAAGGCAGCTAGGTCCCACATGGCCAACTCCATGTCTTGTGTGCCTAGGGACATGCCCCAAATCCCAAGATGATAGTAGAGGAGTATGGATTGTGGTATGGTCATCTGCTCTGGGTCAGGGAGGTAGGAAGGTGGTGGTTTCTCACTTTCCCTCTCTCTCTGGCTGTTTCTGGTGAGCACACAAGCCCTATTACAAGGTTCTCTTAAAAAATACTATACGGTCTTCTGAAGACTGTTTTTTATATGATTCTATGTACTTGCAGAGTTGACCCATCCTTTCCAGATGAAATACTTGTTTCAGGAGCCAAGCAAAAGAAAATTTCATATCTGAAGGAAAGAACTTTCTCAATCATCAGGAGATATGTAGCTCTCTCATTGCTACCATGCCCCTATGAAATGATAGCATCTTTCATTTATATTTTCAATGTTTTTATTTAGAAAAGTAGTTCCATTTGTGACATGGAATGGGATAACATCAGGATTTCTACATATATTTTTTTTTTGGTAGAGGGTTTTTTTTTTTTTTTTTTTTGCTATAGGGCGTGTGCGTTCACCAGACAGACAGAGAGAGACAGAGAGATAGAAAGTGAGAAATCACCCCCCAGGGGGGATGGCCACACCACAATCCCTTCTCCTCCATTCTCCTCTCGGGATTTTGGGCATGCATGCACACGCACCCGGTGTGAGTTTTAAGCCACCGGGTCTGGGACTCGAACCGTGGTCGACTACATGGGAATCCAGCGACATAGCCATTACACTAACTGCTGGTCCCAGAATTTCTACATATATTTTTAAAGTAAAGCTAAAAATGATTATCATGACACTTCAGCACTATTGAACAGTAATGTGAAGCTATTTTAACCACTCAGCAAGCCAATCAAATATATATTACAGCTCTGTGGTGAAGAACACCAACAATAGAAAAAAATCCAACAACTTTACCTGTTTTGAGCCAAAATACAAGAGAAATGTCTGAGCCTTTAAAAAAAGTCATCAGCTTTTATTTTAATAAACATTAGGGTCAAAATTGTTCCAAAGTGTGTCTTTTAAAACTTACTTTTCCACTGTTATTTTTAGTGAATGTTAGTATAAAAATTATTCCAAGTCGTTATATTCTAAAAATATTCACTTCAAATGGGCGGAGGTTTTCTCCCCACAAAATCTAGATGTTCTTCATATCTGAGTAGTTGGATCACCCAAGTAATTCTATCTTACCAGAAGTGCCCTGACGTGGGAGTGCTGGTAAGCTGAGTCCCAGGAGATAGTGTTCAGTACTTCGGATAAATCTCTGTGTCATTTTTCCCTTTCCACAAGTCTCAGTCTCAAAATGATTCTCTCTTAATCCACATTGAACTGGGTCAAGTTTCATGAGATCTTGAGTGTGCTTTGAATTTACTGAATTTGAGCTTATTATAGTGTATCCAGCAGATGGTGTAATGGCTGTGTCGCTGGACTTCCATGTAGTCAACCACGGTTCGAGTCCCAGACCCAGTGGCTTAAAATCACACCCAGTGTGTGTGTGCATGCCCAAGATCCCGAGAGGAGAAAGAAGAAGGGATTGTGGTGTGGCCATCCCTTCTGGGGAGTGCTTTCTTGCTTTCTGTCTCTCTGTCTCTTTCTGTCTTCCCTGCAAGCACATGAGCCCTATAGCAATATCTATATATATATATCTATATATCTATATCTATATCTATATACATATATATATATATACACACACACACATCTAAAAGACAGAATTTTAAATATAAGAGATTCATTAGGGAAATGCCTGTGAAAGATAAAAGATGAGGGAGAAGTCTCTGCAGGGAATCCTACAGTAGGTGGAGATGTGAATTCTGTGAAAATAGGGAGAGGGAGGAGGATCAGGTAGGAAGATCCTCAAACTACAGTGCAGTTTAGGGCATGTGTTAGCTAGCCCAGTGAGAGTAAACGACTGTCCACCAGAGGAATCCTATGTTGAATGAGAGTATTCCTGATAGTGGTATTCTGGTTGCGTTTGATCACTGACAGGATGTGGCTTTTGTGTAAATGCTGTGGTGAATTCTGAAGGTAGAGGCTATCAGCTAATTGTACTTCTTGCAGGAGTTTCTTACTTGAAGGAGAATCTGAGAAGTACTCCTCCAGGCCTCCACAAAGGCATGTGACACCTTGTTTAGAGATGTGGAGTAGCATTCTTTTTAGGGAGGAGATATTTTGATTTGAAAAATATTTTAATAAGCCAGTTGATATAGAAAAGATGCCTCCAAAAATGCGAACACTACAAATGATAGCTAAGGTGCTCTGCATGAGAAAAATCCTTTCATAATTTACTTAATAAATATTTATTGAGCACTTTTGGTATGTCAAATATTGTAAAGATAGAGCAATAATCAAAACAGAGTACAATAATTTGGGGTAGAGTGTTGCTATTATAAAACTCCTGTCTGGGAAGTTTTCACTGAGCTGCCAATTGAGCAGAAACCTGAAGGAGGAAGAACGGCCGCATTGATAGCTAGGTAAGAATGTTCTAGGAGAGGTGGAAAAAAAGGAGGACTGTTCCAAAACATTGGAGTTCTTTGTGGCTGGAGCTAGTGAAAAGGCAGGGGTGATAAGAGAAGGACCTAAGAGACACTAGAGGACTAGGCCATGTATGACACATTGTAAAGGCTTTGCTTTTACTTGGAATGTGATAGGAAGCTATTAAAAAATTCTGAGCAGAGAAGTGGCATGAACTGAAAAGCCTTCAGAGGGCCCTCTGATAGTAGTACTGTAAATAGACAGTCGAAGGTCTAGGTGAAAAATGTGAGGAATCAATATTTTTTCCAAGATGAAATTGTCAGAAGTAGGAGGGAAAATGAAAGTATAAAGGGAAGGTAAAAGGAAAGGGGTTGTAATGGAGACTTGGCCAGTGAAAATTTCCCACTGTGGAGTGGATAGGAGACATTCTACGTAAGTGGATGTCAAATATTTCCTTTGACATTATTGTCATAGTTCTGTTTCCTCTTCAGATTTCTATTCAAGCCTGTTTTACTTGCAAATATACTATAAGAATGTGAGTATGGATGGATAGATGGATAAATTGAAATAGATGTGTTTGTCAATCTATCTACCTATATCTCATCTTTTAAAATCAAGAACAGATTTGGGTATCACAATTGAGTTGACATAGTTCAGAAAAGAGCTTACTCAGGGTGGTAGGAGTTTGAAATAAAACATGAGCAGGAGAATGGAAGTCATGGAAGTAGGCAAAAATCTTGGGGGAGTCTTTGAATCTTACAATAGGAATTTGAACAAATCTTATCTATAATAGATGGCAAGAGGCTTAAAGCCTCCAGGTGACTTCTGACTTAAGGCAAGGCTAAGATTAAAAATTTTCAACCACCTTCATAAGGATGAAGAAAAGTAGAAGGGCTCTTTGAGGGAAAACGTCTGAGAGAAAATGTACTTTAGGAATTATTCTGAATAGAAGAAAGAGGTGGTGATTTTGTATAGGCAGTGAGAGACAGTGTGAGATGAACCAGCCTAGTATGGTGTGAAAAGGTCTACTGGTTTTTCATCCAATCTGCATTTCCAATTAATATTTATAGAATCCTCATTTTTATTGGACAGCTAAAATACTGGGTTTCCTATCCTCTGTTTGCAGCAAGACTTGATCCAGTCCTGGCCAATGAGATGTAAGTAGAAGATGTTAGATGAAGCTCTTGGCAAAATGGAAAGGATCTTGAAAAGTGAACAGACAATTGGTTTGAGTCCTTTTTGTTTCATCCCTTCCTCTTTTTTTTGGGGTCCAGGAAGTTGGATATACTAGTCTGGCTGAAATTCTGAAGTCATTTTGAATTATTATATACCCTCAGGAATCAACAGTAATTTGTAGTATGATGGACAAATAGGCAGAGTCTTGGGTTTCCTACCTCAAGACTTATTTTACGTGAAAAAAAAAATCTCTTATTTAAGTTAAGTGTAAGACATTTCGATCTTCTGGTTGTGTCAATATAATGGACATGTGATGATTGCAGCCATCATTTATTGAGCCCTATTATACTTCAGGTGCAGAGCTAAAATTTATATTATTAACTCAATTAATCACCACAGCACACCTGTAACATAGATACTATTATTTCTGTCAATTTAAAGAAGAGGAAAATGAAACTTAGAAGGGTCAAATAAATTGCCTGAGATAAAATAGATGGTGTGTAGCAGAGACAGACTTTAGACTCCTGTGTCTGACTTTATAACTTGATGTTATTTACTCTAGCATCCTGTCAGAGGGGATAAAACTTAACTGAGGTCTAGAGCCTTATTTGAAGCTACTATGTTTCTCTAAACTTAATGGTTTATCATTGCCTGAGTATACTTCTAGGGCCTGTCTTTCCTCACAGACGGTTTTGACAAATCCCAATCCCACCTAAGATCTCATTCCACTGCAGTTATGCTACAGACCAGCATGACATTTAAATCATGCCAGAATCTGCTTTGTATAGTTGTCTGATTGCAGTCCCAAGACAGGGAGAATTATGCTCTCAGAGGGTAGATCTTTGTTCAAAATCGAAAGGAGAGAGCATCTGGCCTAAAATTATGATTGGCATATGGTCTTAGGCTCATTATGGCTACTTTCATGCTCTCACAGATTCACTGAAATGTTTTTCCTTTGAGAACAAAGCTTCCAGAAACCCAAAACACCTGTATTAACTGGTGAGCTAAAGGAACACTTACCTGCTAACTTCCTGGATGTTTTTCAAGTAGGCTGGCAGAAGCATCTCACTGTTACTAGGCTGCTATAAAGAATTAGCTATTTTAAAATTTAGTTTTATAATTTGTTTATATTTAATTGTTGTACATCTTTATGGCATACAATATGGTTTTAAATGCAATGTGCGATAATCAAATCAAAGATGTTACCATATATATTGTTTTCCTGCATAGGGAGGTCCATTTCAACAAAAACTGCAAATTTATCTTTTGAAAGTTGTTTCTTTCACTTTTTTTTTTTTTCTGAGAGGTTTTTGCTATAGGGCATGTGTGCTCACCAGAAAAACAAGAGAGACAGAAAGGGAAAATTAGCCCGCCCCCCCCCAGGGGTATGGCCATGCTGCAATCCCTTCTCCTCCATTCTCCTCTCAGGATCTTAGGCAAACACACCCACGTGGTCATGAATTTAAGCCACCAGGTCTGGGACTCAACCCACAGTCGACTACATGGAAGCCCAGGGACATAGCCATTACGCCAACTGCTGGTCCCGAAACTTTTTTTTTTTTTTATGAGAGATTTTTTGCTATAGGGCATGTGTGCTCACCAGAGAGAGAGAGAGAAAGAGAGAGATACAGAGACAGAGAGACAGAGAATGAGCAATCATCTACCTAGGGGATGGCCATACCAGAATCCCTTCTCCTCTGTTCTCTTTTCAGGATTTTGGGCATGCATGAACACATGCCCCGTGTGAGTTTAAGCTGCTAGGTTCAGGATTTGAACCGCAGTCAACTACGTGGGAGTCCAATGACATAACCTTTGTGCCATCTACTGGTCTTAAAACCTTTTAATAATTATTACACGACCATTAGCAAAATTGTAAGGAAAGTAAGAGCTTAAGACTAGTAAAAGCATTTCCCCTATTATCTCTACTGAAAACACAGCAGTGTGCATTAGTTTATATGGATGTTTTTCTTCTACAATGAAGCTTACAGGGATGAAAGATTTTTTAATCAGTTTTTAAGAGTGTGTTTCATTAGCACTGGAGTATGATAGAATAGATATAAGTGGAAAGGGTCACTTAAATATTCTATTCAAAATTACATGAATATTTATCATTAACTGAATGCCTGTTAGGTGCTGGATGCTACATGAAATACTTTACTCCTCTCATTTAATACAGCCTTGTACCAGTACCTATGGGGTAGAGCACAAAGTTATAAATATGATAGCGGCCAAGACATTAAGAGAATTGACGAAGGTCATATACAGTGGGAATTTATATACAGATCTGCCTCCAAAGTGTGTGATTGCTTTTTAGTTTTATAATTCTATGTCAAAAAGTCTTTAGTGCTTTGGGATATTTTAAACAGAGATTTGCTTTATAGAACTTGAAGAATACTGAAAACTGAAGTGCCAGTTTCAAACAGCTCTGGATAACTGTTTATAGTCTCGGTTAAAGTGTCCAGATACCACATCAATTCTTTTCTGCTGCCACCCTTTGACCATTTCATATATATTAGAATATAGAATACTATTAATTAATTCTGTTCATTATTAACTGTGTTGGCCAAAGTTTCAATAAGCAAGACAATGGAAATTACTGGTTAAAAACAAACTTGGTTTATTATTTTTCAATTTCATTTAATGACACTTTACCGTTCTTCATTCCCTTGAATTTTCTGATGTTAGTTTTTAAAAATCATTCTCAATTGTTCACATTTAGCAAGTATTATTTTCAAAAAAATTTGCTTAGTTTATAATTACTTTAATGGTCATGTAAAGAAATAAAGTAGATCCTTAAGGCAACTAGCTCCATTGTTATTTTGAGGAGGGTCAACAGCCACAAGAGTAGTCTTGGTTCTGGGAGAGCTTAGTGTGATAGGGTCTCAATTGGAGATCATCTTGGTATACTTGATGGATAACCTGACTATGCATATAGTTGATGAATAAAAATCCTTAGCAGTAGCCATAAAATTCTATCACCAATAGTAGTTATGTTTAAAAGAAATTTATCATTGGCTAAATTTTATATGACTGTAAAGCAACATTGACAATATTGGTAGCTATGAAATGTGTTCCTTTATTGGCTAAACTCATGGAAATTAGAATCACAAATTACAATGATGATATTTGACTTCCGTTTAATATATCTTTCTCTTTATATATATTTTTTCATTTATAGTAGCACAAATGTGTATGCATGAGAGAGAGATAAAGAAAAAATGAGAAAGATGTGTACCTTCTACTGGGTCTGATCACATTGTGGTTCCGTTTCTCCAGTCCCTCAGGCTTAGAATATTGGGTACTAATACATATGCACAGTGTGTTTCAGACTGCCTGGGCCAGGGATTTGAAATGTTATTGCCATGTGTGATCTTTGTTGAGCAGCATATTAGTGCTGTACCACAGAGATGACCCCTCCACTTATTATCTTTCTAGCTAATTTAGTCCAGAGGAAGCAATAATTAATTTCTTGGGTGTTTATCTCTTTATTTTCAAATAAGTTTTTTTTTCAGTTTTTTTATGGGTTTATATTGACTCTAAGTTATTATCAACTATAAAGAAGTTAGGGAATAAATTGTTCAATACATAGTGTAGAACATTTATTTCTTTGAAACCATATAAAGGAAAGAAAAAATAAGTATTTATGAAATAGTTGACAAGATTTAATAATCTTAACACTAACTTGTTGCTGGTGTAATTTATGGGTCAACCTGTAGCAAAAAGAAGAGTTTATTTACGGACTCAGATTCCTAGGCTTGTCTATTTTTACCCAGTACAATAGCTTTTCCTACAGTTGAGGAATAAGCAGGAGTAATGTACTTTCGTTGCAAAAGAAAAACTTGTTTGATGGTATAATTCTGCCTGCCTTTTCTTTTAGGAAGGATTACTTGGCTGGCTATCTTATTTGTGCAAATATAGGGGACATGTATAGTTTCCTTTTTTTTTTTTCTTCAAAGAATTATTTAATTTGGGACCTGCAGTTGGCTTAATGGCTATGTCGCTGGACTCCCATGTAGTTGATCGTGGTTCGAGTCCTGGACCCAGTGGCTTCAGCTCTTGCCTGGCACGTGTGTGTACATGCCCAAGATCCCAAGAGGAGAATGGAGGAGAAGGGATTGTGGCATGGCCATCCCTCG
>NW_006160214.1:1132096-1137522 GCF_000334495.1 Tupaia belangeri chinensis
GGAGTGATTTCTTGCTTTCTGTCTCTCAGTCTCTCTCTTTCTGGCAAGTGCACATGCCCTATAGTAAAAACCTCTCCGAAAAAAAAAGAGAAATATTTTATTAAACTTTATTAATTTATTTTAACTTGACCAGAGAGGGACAGAGAGAGAAAGAGAGAGAGAGAGGGAAAGTGAGAAAACAAGCTGCCAAGTCTGGACTCGAAATGTGGTTGGCTATGTGGGAGTCCAGTGCCCTTAACCACCATGCCACCGGGTGGCCTCTGGACATGTGTAGTTTCTGTTCAAAGATTAAGTTGCAACAAATTTGGTAAGTACTCAATCAAGTTGCTTTTTCTTGAAATCTCAGCTTCTGGAAGGATGGTCCCAGGGAAGCAGTTTGCCTAAGAAACTTCCCTCATCTCCTTTCCCCAGGATTTAGAGCTGGATACTATCAGGAGAGTCTGAGACAAGGTCCTGTGGCAAGGCAGAAAGTAGGGCTCAAGAAGTAAAATGACTTAAGGAAAGATAGAGTCTTGGTCAGGCAGACCTAAGACAAATAATTAAATTAGGTTGGTGAAAGAGGACTGGTTTTCTTTCTTTTTTTTTTTTTGTTTTGAGAAGTTTTTGCCATAGGGCACATGCGTTCACCAGATAGACAGAAACAGAGAGACAGAAAGCGAGAAATCACCCCCCAGGGGGGATGGTCACGCCGCAATCCCTTCTCCTCCATTCTCCTCTCGGGATCTTGGGCACGCACGCACACGTACCCAGAGTGAATTTTAAGCCACCGGGTCCGGGACGCGAACCACGGTCAACTATGTGGGAGTCCAGCGACATAGCCATTACGCTAACTGCTGATCCCAGGACTGGTTTTCATACAAATGTGTGGCTAAAACCAATAAGCCTAGAATGATGGCTCTCAAACTTTGGCATGTATCAGAATCTCTTGGAGGGATCAGTAAACTCATATTTTTTTGGTACCACATTGACAATTTCTGATTCAACAGGTCTGGGGCAATGTCTAAGAGTTTTCTTTTTCTTATTTTTTATTTTTTGAGAGATTTTTTTTTTCCTATGGGGTGTGTGCACTCACCTGAGAGGCAGAGAGAGCCAGAGAGACAGAAAGCAAGAAATCTCCCAGGGGGATGGCCACATCATAAGCCCTTCTCTTCCATTCTCCACTTGGGATCTTGGGCATGTATGCACATTTTTTTTTTTTTAAGCCACTGTGTCTAGGATTCAAAACACAGTTGACTACTTGTGAGTCCAGCAACAAAACAATTATGCCATCTGCCAGTCCCAAGAATTTTCATTTTTAATCAGTTTCTGGATGCTGCTGCTATTGCTGATTTGGGAACCATGCTTTGAAAGTCGTTGTCCCCAGTAGACTGATCAACTTAATATACGGCAATGAGTAATCCAAAATGCTGTGACTGGGATGCCAATGTGTGGGGCATTATGAAGTTTTGTCAAAATCTAACCCACAAGGGCATTGCAGGATCAACGGACAGCTTTTTGACTGAGCTTGATTTTGTCTATTGTTGATGTGACATGAAGCAGAGAAAAACGAAGGCAAGTAGACTTACATCGCCTATGCTCTCTCTACCTGAAATTTGGAAAGGACTGATTAGCCACATTTTTCTGACTCACTCCTAGAATTTTTACATGTTCTTGTTACTAAGATTATAATTAACATTTCAGATAATAAACTTCCCTTCTCTTCCATTCTTTTGGTTAGTTTTATAAAAGTGATTTATAATATACATATATATATGTGTGTATATATATATGTATATACACACATATATATATATATATACATATACATATTTTCATTACTAGGAGTTAAGACTATTCCCCTAATCCTTGCCTCACTCTGAAATGTGACTGCATTTCTGGCAGATATCAAAAAGTTCAACATTTTAATTTTTTAAAAAGAAATATTAAGCAGTCAATGGAGAAGCAGAAATGAGGCAAGGTAGAGTGTCTCTAGACACTGATTTTCTGTTTTTTAAGAAAAAATTCCATAAAAAATGTCTTTGTCAGTGGTAGTGTGCATGTTAGAGTTGGAGAGACTGATGGTGAAAATAGATGAGGCAATATACTCATTCATTTACATTTACTCGCTCATTACACGATACTGGCTTAGTAAGTTAGGGTTTTTTTTTTTTTTTGAGAAAGAGGGGGAAAGAAAGAAAAAAGAGACAACGATGAGTATTTTTGACAGAGTCTTGCTATATCATTGTTCTGGTGCCCGGTTCTCAATATTCAATTTGATCACAGGCCTGCACAATTTATATCTGGCATTTTCAAATTGACTGGGAAACTGAAGCTGTACACCCACTCCTTGATTCCCCCCCCTCCCCACCCCAGTGTGGTCTCCAGCCTCCCAGACAGTGGTGCTATCTACATGCCATTGTGGCCGGGGCATATAAATAATCACTCTTTTTTGTTTTGTTTTGATTTTAGAGAGATTTTTGCTATAGGGTATGTGTGCTTGCTAGAGAGACAGAGACAAAGAGACAGAAAGTGAGAAATCTCTCTTCAGGCGGAGGGTAGGTCCACTCCACAATCCTTTCTCCTCCATTCTCCTCTCAGGATCTTGGGCACACATGCACATGTGTGAGGTTTAAGCAATTGGGTCCGGGACTTGAACCACAGTCAACCACATGGGAGCCTAGCAATGTCACCATTACACCATCTGCTGGTCCCAATCACTCTTCTTTCTAAGAATTTTTTTCTTCCATGAGTGAGAAACAGAGAGAGAGAGAGAGAGAGAGAGAGAGAGAAAGGACACTCTTAACTGGGTCTTCATGCTGCAATGTGCCCCCAGCCTTCAGTCAGTTTTAGGTCATAGGCATGTGTGTGCCCAGCATATCAGTGAGGTCATTGAACTTGAACTAGAAACCTTCCCATGTGGGGTTACCTTGTGGAACATTGTACTTTCCTGCTACACCACTATCTGGTCCGAATCACTCTTATTATATATTGTAGTTGGTATCATATGTTTAGAACAAATCAGTTTATCTATATGATATCTTTTATTCAGTTTATACATTTGTCTAAATAAAAAACTAAGGTACTAAGTTTATTTAATTAACCAAGTTTAAAAATATAATGTATTTTTTATAGACTTTCACCTTTCTTTTTGTTTTTGGAAAGGTTTTTACTATAGGGCACACGTACTCGCCGGATAGACAGAGAGAGACAGAGAAACAGAAAGCAAGAAATCACCCCCCAGGGAGGATGGCCACACTCAGTCCCTTCTCTTCCACTCTCCTCTTGGGATCCTGTACACACACACACACACACACACACACACACACACACGTGCCTGGTGTGAGTTTAAGCCACTGGGTCCAGGACTCGAACCGTGGTCGACTACATGGGAGTCCAGCAACGTAGCCATTATGCCATCTGCTGGTCCCTAGACTTTCACTTTTCATCTTTTCTTCTTCCTCTATTTGCTGAACCATTTAACTCCTCCTGTTATTTTCTCTTAATTTAACTTTGCTTTGTAGTCAGAGGTTCACTTAGTTAACAGTATTGTATCTTATGTGTTTGGTCACTTTACTATCTACATATTAACGAGATAAGGATAGATGAAGACTTTTCACACTTTAGGAATCTTTCATTGCTTTTCTCAACTTTTGCATATCTTAATTTTACTCACCTACTACTTGTGTCTGAAAAACTTGTCTTATGACAACAACATTGATGCCTTGTTTTTTAGAGTTTTCTTTAATATTAGGACATAATATGCTAAGCAATGTAGATGATATGAAAGTGTTGGTTCAACATTTAGTAGCTTGACTTTATTTAATAACTACTCACAAGAATTCTACATAACTGTATTATTTTAAAAACTAAATATTTGAAATTTGTGAAAAAACTGATCTTATGATATTATAGGATATTTACAAGGAGGTAACATGTTAAGGTCCCAACAAAGATTTTTTTCTCAACACTTTGATAAGAGTACCTTTATGGACTTCAGATCTGCCAATATTAATAATTTCTTCTGGGAACAGAATCAGATAAGGAACACTTTCAAAAACTCTTTGGGATAACTCACCCAAAGCTAAAGTACTCTTACGGATCTGTCAGAAGTAAAATTGTCAAATTATTGCATGTTATGAAAGGCAAAATAATTTATAAAGGGAAATAATAAGAGAAAAAAATTGCTTTGAATTTCAGGTTTAGGCATAAAATGAGTTCAGACTGGCAATGGTGTTTGGAAATTTAGAATAAATTAAAGAAATAGCAACATGATTAATTTGTTATTCCTCTGAGAAACTATTTCTCACTAATTTATACATAGTGGTAACTATGCTGCCCTGCCCTTTCTTTCATATCGCCATGTACTTGTAGTGCTTTGTTTTTGTCTGATAGGAAGAGCATTGAACTGGACCTCCAGAAGGGGGAATTGCTTTGTTTGGTCACACAACTGGAAATATTAAGATGAAGACTAACTTAAAAGTGAATTAAACAGGGACCAGCAGTTAGCGTAATGGCTATGTTGCTGGACTCCCATGTAGTCTACTGTGGTTCGCATCCTGGACCCGGCGGCTTAAAACTCACGCCAGGCGTGTGTGCGTGTGTGCCCAAGATCTCGAGAGGAGAATGGAGGAGAAGGGATTGCAGCATGACCATCCCCCGGGGGGGTGATTTCTCGCTTTCTGTCTCTCTGTCTCTCTCTGTCTGTCTGGCGATCGCACGCGCCGTATAGTGAAAACCTCTCCAAAAAAAAAAAAAAAGTGAATTAAACAAAAGCCAGTAGGGGGCATGGTGGTTAAGACATGGCTGACTGTAGTTCATGTGGTGGACCTGGAGGCTTGAAAATTATACTAGGTGCATGTGTGTACCAAAAATCTTGAGAGGAGAATAGAAGAGAAAGGATTAAGGCATGGCTGTTCTCCCTGGGAGATGATTTATTACTTTCCCTCTCTGTGTCTCTCTCCAGCGAGCACATTTGCCCTATAGCAAAAACCTAAAAGAAGAAAAAAAAAGTAGAAAAGTTAATAAAATGTTGGACAGACATGCTATCATTTCCCATCTGTTTGTAAACATGAAATAGGGAACAGTCTCCTAGCTCCTTTACCTCACTGATCAAGGTCAGACAATTTTTAAATGGAAGTATCTGCAGGCTTTGTGTGTGTATTGTGTGTGATTTTGATCCTATTCATGCTGGCTTATTTTATAGTCTTCAGCTTCTTATAGCAGAATACAGTTTATTTAAAGAAATGAAGAAACAGAAGAGGAGGTGGCTAATTGCATCTGGAGGAGAGGGCAGAGGGAGCCTTTGTCAAGGCTCTAGGGAAGCTAGATATTGAGAGTAGGTTCTTCTAGAGAATAAAGTGTTTTAAGCAGAGGGTGAAGCCTGCACAAAGGCAGAAATCAGCAAGGCAGTGTGGGTAATGCATGTGTGTGTGCACATGTGTATGTGT
>NW_006160214.1:1137553-1138170 GCF_000334495.1 Tupaia belangeri chinensis
TAGGGAATGGGAGAAAGAACTGGAAAGGAGAGCAAGAAATGGAAGAAGAAAGGTCTTTTATACATACAGAGCAACTGGGACACTGACCCAGACCTATAGTTTCAGGTCCCTTTTAGGCACCTTTGTGGTAGTGGGAGCGAGTGAACTTGGGGATTATCATCATTTCAGCCAGAGTCAATTTATACAGTTTATAGCTTTGGTTTCTTTCTAGCCTCTGTGCTAAAGGGTTCTATAGCTCTCATATTCACTCTGTGGTTATGTCTTTCTTGCCATTTGTGGCATAATTTTAAAATTTTTGGTTTATAGTCTTTAAGGCTATGTGTCATTGTCTTAACTAGTCTATAAATTGTTTCGGTCAAGTTATTTATTTTGTTACTTTACTCTCTTCTCTCCTCATGAACAGAACGTGTGTTTAAAGGGTCAGAATTATTTCTTGGGGAGGATCTAGCTCTTTTGACCTATCTTTCCTTTTAGGATTGCATGCCACGGGGGCCAGCAGTTAGCATAATGGCTAAGTCGCTGGACTCCCATGTAGTCTACTGCGGTTCGAGTCCCGGACCCGGTGGCTTAAAACTCACGCCGGGCGTGTGTGTGTGTGTGTGCCCAAGATCCCGAGA
>NW_006160214.1:1138209-1138472 GCF_000334495.1 Tupaia belangeri chinensis
TGATTTCTCGCTTTCTATCTCTCTGTCTTTCTGGCGAGTGCATGTGCCCTATAGCAAAAACCTCTAAAAAAAAAAGAAAAAAAGGATTGCATGCCACGGTACCCTGAATTTTCCTCTGAACTTCTAAATTCTTGTTTTAAATCAAATCATCTAGCTCAGTCTTTTCCTTGCTGGTTATTGTAAGCTCTCATTGTGACAGAGGCCCCTAATCTTAAGATTCTCATTATGTCTTTACCAATGAATATACATATATATATATATAT
>NW_006160214.1:1138521-1152911 GCF_000334495.1 Tupaia belangeri chinensis
ATATATATATATATACTTGGGTCACACATGCACTTAGTAACCTAGTATAATTTTCAGTATTAAGACTCGTCACATATTTGTTTGAACTAGATGAGAGAGAAGTAGGTTGAGGTCTTTTTGGTAACCATGCCTGTTTTTTGTCCTTTGTCAGTAGCACATTCTAAAATGGGCTCAAGAATGTTACAATAACATCATAATATTTTTCATTTCTTTCCTTACACTAATTTATAGCAAAATCTTAATCTTTATTAATTTACTTCTTTTGTAAAAAAATATTTTTTGGCATACGGTACATGTGCTCACCAAAAAGGAGAGATGAGAGAGGGAAAGTGAGAAATCACTCCCTACCCCAGGGAGGATGGTCATACCACAATCCCTTCTCCACCATTCTCTTTTTAGGATTTTGAGCATGTATGCATATGTGCCTGGCATGATTTTCAAAACACTGGGTCTTGGACTTAAACCATGGTTGGTCATATGGGAGTCCAACGTCTTAACCACTATGCCACCTGCTGGGTCCCAATTTACCTCAATTTAAAAAAGTTTATTTATTTATTTCTACCATGAGATAGACACACACACACAGACAGAGAGTAGGTATCCTGAAAAGAAGCTTCACACCATGACCTACCTTCTGTCTCAGCCAGCCCACATCACTGACATGTGTGAGTGAACACCATTATGCTCAGGGAGGTCCTGGGACACAAAGCTAGGACCTTCTGTGGATCCAGTTGCATTACCAGTGTGCCAGCATCTGGCCTCTCATTAATTTACGTCTATTACACTTACCTTCTACCCACTTAGTGAGTTTTTTTTTTTTTTTTTACCATTATTGGCTATTCATTTTTTAAAATTTTATCTTATACATTCAGTCACTATACATCACTACAACTTGTAAAGTGAATTTACCCAACATAAATATACTTCACACCAGTCCAGTTGAAGATACCATACATGTTGTCATCAACAGATAATCATCCATTTCTGTGTCCCATAAATGACTTTCCTCTTTATTTTTCTCTTTTATCCCCTTCCTCTCACTCTCCTCCTTGTCCCACCCTCTTCACACACTGTCTCCAGTATCCATAACCATACTTCTATATACACTAATCTTTCCACCATAGAGTGTGGACAGTCAGTATATATTAAGTGGAGACATACGATGTTTCTCTTTCATAGGCTGGCTGGTTTCACTCAGCAGTAAATATTCCATATTTGTACACTTTCTATCAAATGCCAGGGTCTTGTTCTTTTATGTCTGAGTAGTATTCCATAGAGTGTATGTGCCACAATTTTTCAATCCATTCATCTGTTTGTGGACATCTGGGTTGGTTCCATGTCTTAGCAATTGTGACTAATGCTGCAATAAACACAGAAGTGCAAGTGCTTTTCTGACTGTTTCCCTATCCTTGGGTAGATACCCAAGAGTGGAATTGCTGGATCATGTGGTAGTTCCATTTGTAGCTCCTTGAGGAATCTCCATATTGTCCTCCACAGTGACTGGACTAATTTATATTCCCACCAACAGTGTAGGAGAGTCTTTTGACCACAGCCCTTGCCAGCACTTCTCATTTTCGTTTTTTTAATCTTAGCTATTCTGTCTGGGGTTAGGTGGTTCTCATTGTGTTTTTGATTAGCATCTCCCTTATGATAACTGATGTTGAGCATTTTTTCACAGGCTTTTTGACTATTTGTATGTCTTCCTTAGAAAGTGGTTTAACTCATTTTCTCATCTTTTAGTTGGATTTATCTTTTTTTATTTTTTATTTTTTCCCTCGGGTAAGCCACTTGAGTTTCCTGTATATCCTGGTTATCAGTCCCTTATCTGAGGCATAGTTTACAAAATTATTCTACCATTCCAAGGATTGTCAGCAGTTCACACTAACTACTATGTGTTTTGCTATGCAGAAACTTCTTTTTTTTCTTTTTCTTTTTTTTGAGAGGATTTCGCTATAGGGCGCGTGTGCTCGCCAGACAGACAGAGAGAGACAGAGAGACAGAAAGCGAGAAATCACCCCCCAGGGGGGATGGTCACGCCGCAATCCCTTCTCTTCCATTCTTCTCTCTGGATCTTGGGCACGCACGCACACGTGCCCAGCGTGAGTTTTAAGCCACCGGGTCCGGGACGCGAACCGCGGTCGACTACGTGGGAATCTAGCGACAGTCATTACACTAATTGCTGGTTCCCCTATGCAGAAACTCTGCCTCTTGTTCCCTCTCTGTCTATCTGGCGAGTGCACGTGCCCTATAGCAAAAACCTCTCCCCTCCTCCCCCCAAAAAAGAAGAAGAAACTTCTTAATCTGATATAATCCCACTTGTCTATTTTGGGGATTATTGCCTGTGCTTTGGTGGTTTTATTTAAGAAGTCTTTGCCTAGCCCAATGTTTCCCAGAGTTCCTGTGTTTTCCAGTAGTAGTTTTATACTTTGAGGTCTTAGGTCCACTTTGAATTGACTTTTGTTAATGGTGAGAGACAGGGTTCCAGATTCATCTACAGGTGGATACCCAGTTTTTCTGTTTTTTTTTTTTTTTTCTTTTTTGGGGGGGGAGGTTTTTAGCTATAGGGTGTGTGTGCTCGCCAGAAAGACAGAGAGACAGAAAGCGAGAAATCACCCCCCGGGGGGATGGCCATGCTGCAATCCCTTTTGCTCCATTCTCCTCTCAGGATCTTGGGCACACACACACACGCGCCCAGTGTGAATTTAAGCCACCGGGTCCAGGACGCGAACCGCGGTCGACTACATGGGAGTCCAGTGACATAGCCATTACGCTAACTGCTGGTCCCCATATACTTATCTCTTATAGGCCAGTTTTAGCAGACCTTCTCATTCCTTAGGTGGCTTTTAACTGTTTTGTTTCTCAAAGGTCATGACTAATGTACCTTTAGATACAGGAGCTATTACAATAGAATTTTTTGAGTCTATTTCCTACTTTACAGACATGATTCTGATGTTAGTATTCACATGCACAGAATGTTTACTCTTATAATTTTAATGTTCTTGATTTTTTTTTAAACAGTGGTTTTGACCATATTGCTTATTATCGTCCAAAAATATTTGTTCATTCCTAGTGCCATTTGGAGAACTGAATAAAGAAAAGGGTTTTTCCTCTAATTGTGATCACAGAGTTGAGATATTGACTTTCTCGTTTTGATGGAATAAAAGAATGTTACATTATATTATATGAATTGAAATAAAAGGCAGCAGGTAACACATGGTGGTTAAGGCACTGGACTCCCCCATGGCTGACCCTGGTTTAAGTCCTAGACCTAATGGTTTGAAAATCACACCAGGCATGTGTGCATGTGTGCCCAAAATCCCAGGAGGAAAGTGGGGGAGAGAGGATTGTGGCATGGTCATCCTCCTGAGGGTGATTTCTCAATTTCCCTCTAATCATCTCTTCACTGTCTCTCTCTCTGGCAAGTACACAAGTCCTATGGTAAAAACCTTAAAAAAAACTATGTCTATAGTAAGATATTTATATTTACATTTCACAAGTCCTATGGTAAAAACCTTAAAAAAAATCTATGTCTATAGTAAGATATATATATTTACATTTTATATATATATACACATACATATTTACCTGTAGAATTGCATGCATTTCCACTGGACGATAGGCAAGTCAAGAGATCTGTTATAAAAATTGCTTAGGATTAAAAATAATTTTGTGCAAATGTAACTGTTAATAATTTTTTTTGGCAAGTGTTATATAGAACACAGAATTTAGGGTATCTGAATTTGTGGAGCC
Source organism: Tupaia belangeri chinensis (assembly GCF_000334495.1). Lineage (NCBI taxonomy): Eukaryota > Metazoa > Chordata > Mammalia > Scandentia > Tupaiidae > Tupaia > Tupaia belangeri. The sequence continues at coordinate 1,142,272 of NW_006160214.1, forward strand.
TGGAGCTTGGAAAGGAGAAGAAAAAAATCTGGCCCAAAGAAGATTAAAAGATTCTGTTATACATACCAGAAATCAAATATGAATATAATTTAGAATGAACTTGCACAATAAAAATGCTTTTAAAAAGTTATAAAATAAATGCATTTTTCCCAAATACCTTGCCTTTAAATATCTCAGTCTACTAAATCTACAATGAAGATTCAGTTTGCATGGCCAAAGTCATGTGCATTCTTCAGGCTAGCATAGAAAAGAGCTTCCATCTACTTCTCAGTTTTGTTTATTTCTTAAATCATATTCCAGTGATCTTTTGAACACTAGATTTTTCTAGTTTGTGCATTAGTTTTCTTATATTTCAACAATATTTGCTTCATCCACCAAGAAGAATGGATGAAAACCTTTGATAGGAGGTGAGCCCTGTTGTGTTTCATCAGGAAAAGCATTACAAAACCTTCTGTTGAGACTGAGTAGGAATACGTAAATAAACATACAAGTTCTGGTTGAGATTTTCCTGCAGATGGCACTGGTGCTACTTAGATACATTTTTGTGCTCAGCAGTTTTCAGTTCATTGTGAACACTGGAAAAGCTTACAAATACTTGGAACCTAAGTATCTTGCAATATTCACTTATCTGTGCATGATTGAACCCCAGCATGACTCAACTAGTTCTTTTGGAGGTCTGCTTTTCAATTAATGCATTCACATGGACAGTAAAATCTGATGGAGTACTATGTTTGACCAGGAAAGAGGCCTCCTACCAAAATCACATTAAAAAGTAAAGCTCCAGGACTATTCTTGCAGTTGCATTTGCCTGGAAAATTCACCCTAATCTGATATGTATAAATATCACAAGACATTGGAGGGTAGTAATTGTGATTGAAGGGTAGTAATTGAGATTGTTTTTACGTTAAAAATATTTTACTTAATCTTAAAAATGATTTCAACAAAGACTTATTGAACACCTCAATGAGGCAAAACATTGTACAATATTGCTATGAAGTGTTTAAAGATTAAGAACAAAAAACATGGGCAAGCAGGTGGTTGCAACGCTGGACTCCCACATGGCCAATCACAAATTGAGTCCCAGATTGAGTCCCAAATTGAGAAAGCAACTCGCTTTCTCCCATTTTTTTGCTCTCTTTCTCTGGTGAGCACACATGCCCAATAGAAAATTAAAATAAAAATCAATAAAATTAAATAAATAACTCTTTAAAAAGCCAAAAAATAAAAAAGGTCATGATTTCTGTCCTGATAATTACACGAGTAGGTATATATATGAATATGTGATATACAAGTTAGTTTCATTAATAATATACAAATGACCAATAAGATGTTATTAGAGTAAGAGTGAGTTAGAAGTGGTTTATGCTGGGCTACAAAGAAATAAGAATATTTAGTTGAATATGAACTGAAGAAGAGGCAAGAATCAACAGAATTACTAATAAGGGAAATGTATGAACAATGCAGTGTACAGAAAATAAGGTTTTGGGGGCCGGCAGGTGGTGTGGTGGTTAGGGGCACTAGACTCTCACATGGCCGACCACGGTTCAAGTTCTGGACCTGTCTGCTTGCTTTCTAACTTTTTCTCTTTCTCAGTCCTTCTCTGGTCAAATTAAAAAATTAGTGAGAAACAGATATGGTTTATTATCTGTTGAAGATGACGTGTATAGTATTCTCAACTGGACTGGTCTGGGAAGTATTTCATGATGGGTGAAGTCTTTTAACAAGCAAAATGAGAAATAGTGATTGACTGTTTTAAAAAATTATAATAATAATAATTATTGGGAAATGCATGGAAAAGACTTTGAATGATAAAGCGGGGAGATCGATGCCTCTGTATTGACTGACATGCATGGCATTCCCTTTTGAAAAAGCAATGGAAGTCAATGTAAAGTTATATGTAATCCAATGTAATATAAAGAAGATTATGATAATAATAAAAAAAAAAAAGAAAAAAAGAAAAAAAAAAGAAGTGGTTTATGGTGGGCTACAAAGAAATAAGAATATTTAGTTGAATATGAACTGAAGAAGAGGCAAGATATCAACAGAATTACTAAAAAGGGAAATCTATGAACAATGCAGTGTACAGAAAATAAGGTTTTGGGGGCCGGCAGGTGGTGTGGTGGTTAGGGGCACTAGACTCTCACATGGCCGACCACGGTTCAAGTTCTGGACCTGTCTGCTTGCTTTCTAACTTTTTCTCTTTCTCAGTCCTTCTCTGGTCAAATTAAAAAATAAAAATAAAAATAAACTTAAATAAATTTTTTTAAAAGAAAATAGTGTTTTGTTTGTATTTAATAATTTATTCAATGACTGATATATACTTGGCTTCCTGTTAGGTACTCTAAAACCTGATCGTATACCACTTTCTAATTTTGCATTCTTGGGAATGTTATTTAACCTTTCTGTATCTTTGTTTCCTCATCTGTAAAATAGGAATGCTAAGAGTACCCCCCTCAAAGGGTTTTTGGGAGGATTAAATGACTGAACGCATTTGTAGTGCCTGACTATAGTAATAACTATTACTGTTGTTTAAAAAATAAATGTTAGAGATCTGTATTTATATTTTATGTCAATCACTCTAATAAGGAAAAATTCAGTTCTATCAGGAGACTAAGAATTAGGTTTCCTTACTATTTAAGCTTATATACAGGCTACATTTCCACTGAGGCCAAGTCTATGGTCTTTTTTTTTTGTTTTCCAGTTTCTGTTTCACAGCTTATCTCTTATATGTAATCAATCTATGGCGATTGGGTGAAAAAGAACAGTAGAACTTAAAGTTGATAGGGGCCAAAATGGAAGGTTTCTAATGCTTGGCCAAGGTTTTAAATTTATTTGGCATGCAATGGGAACTTGTTTATGGGTTATCATGGGCACTGCCTGTCTCTTTCAGCAAATGACCCAAAAAGGTCAATTAATAGGTATGAATGAAGGCTAACTAAACGAAAAATTATTCAAATATTATATGTTTGTATCAATTTCTTTATAGATTGGTGTTCTGGTCTATCAATATATTCTTAAGGGATCAGTCTGAAATGTCCAGGAAAGTAGAGAAGAGATTTGAACATGAAGAATATTTTTATTTAATTTAAAAATGTTGGGACCAGCTGCTAACGTAATGGCTATGTCACTGGACTCCCATGCAGTTAACCATGGTTTGAGTCACGGACCTGGTGACTTAAACTCATGCCAGGTGTGTGTGCGTGCATGCCCAATATCCCAAGAGGAGAATGGAGAAGGGATTGCGGCAGGGCCATCCTTTCTGGGGGCTGATTTCTCACTCTCTGTCTGTCTCTCTCTCTGGCTTTCTGGCGAGCACACATGACCTATGACAAAAACCTCTACCCCCCCCCCAAAAAAAAATGTTATAAAAAAAAAGTAAGACCAGTGGCTGGGGATAACTAGAAGATAATTCTGAGTGTGATAAATTCAAATAATGGCAGAATTTTAGGGAAGAACAAAATGTGGATTGCTGTAAAGTGGTTAGCAAAGGCTGAGAGGAACTCATTGGTCTTCCTATTCAGATTGACATCTGTGACATTTGAGAGACAGAGTCAGTCCAGTGTTGAAGTTTTACACTAGTGGGTAACAAAAAGGAGACTAAGAAAAAGAAATGTGGATAAGTACAAATTAGTTTGATAAGAACAAAGTTTGTAGATAACATAATGGATAACATAGTTATAATTTAAAGGTGAATTGTTATGATTAAGGGGTATGCATTATTGCTGAGGGATTTCTTTTAGCATAGAGGATGAAAGATATTAGTTGAAGGGACCACAGTAAACAAAATTAACTAAAAAGGGACAGCTAAAGGAGAGGAGAAGGCACTAGAATATTTTTGGATGGGCATAGACATAATGTCCAAAAAGCCTAAAATGAATGATTAGTAGTGTTGAATGCAGAAGAGAAAACAAAAAAGGATGTAGACCATTGTCAGAAGGATGTCAGTGGAGTGAGAAAGAAGCTATATGGTGGGGCCAGCAGATGGTGTGGTGGTTAAGGCACTGGACTCCCACATGGCTGACTGCAGTTCGAGTTCCAGACCTGGTGGTTTGCTTTCTTTCTCGTGAGTGCATGTTTGTTTGCAGAGTTCAACAATAAATTATAGATATTTGCTTTTATTTAAATGAGCATAAACTTATTTGCTCTGCCTTTTTGCTCAATCAGATCTGTTCTCTACTCTCTTGCTTAATTTGCTTTCTATTTACAACTTCCTTCTGTGCTTTATTATCCTTTTCATCTCGTTCCGAGGTTGTTTTTTCTTCCTTAGTCACAAGGTTTCTACTACCTGGAGTACAAACACTGTCAGCATGAATTGATGGCTTTAATATCATATGTTGACAATGCTACTAGTCAGGAGTGGGAATGTGGTCAAAAAGACAGATGCTGATGTGGGGCCCCAGGGGTGCAAGGGTGACAAGGCACAGCACCCACAGTGAGATGCAGGTTCTTATCCACAGCTCATGAAGAATTAGACACAGATATAGGTAGACAAGCAGAGTTTATTAAGAGAGGGAAGGAAGAACAAACCTCCCAAGCAGAAAGCAGGTCCCAAATGGGTTGCTGAAGAGGAAATGAGGCAAGGGGTTTTTATCTGGATTAGAGGGCCTTTGTTTGGACTTGTTCTCAGGGGAAGCTTGTGCATGCATTCCCCTAATGATGGGCATCACATGCAAGATAGGTCTGATTATTTTCCTACTTTTGGAGTGGGCACAGAGATCTTTTTGTCTAAAAGCTTTGTTCCATAATGACCTTCTTCTGGAATGGATGGGACCAAAAGAAAAACAACAAAAAACAAACCTTTGTTTTAGGTCACATTGCCTAGGTTAATCATTGAACTACTGCTGTAAATGGCTGCCCTTTCCTTAAGATTGCTGAGAGGACATTATTCCAAAAACATAACCTTGTGTATTGTCCCATGTTTGAAAGTGATTCTGGAGAAAAATGACTCAAGATAGAAGAAAACTTCACTGTGCTTTAAGTCCTTTAGCAATAAATAAATAAATAAATAAAAATTAACATGTCTAGAATGTGATATTTTAGAACTTCATCCATGATGTTACATATGAACCAACTTTTAATGATAGAGATAAAATTATCTTTTGTTTCCAGACAATAGACATAAAAAAGAAGAGTTAATTTAACTGAGTTAAAAATGAGTTAGATAGGAGAAAGGAACATACAATTAGATGGGAGTAAAGGATAATCTGTTTATGGGACTGGTGGATGATGTAATGGTTACATCACTGAACTCCCATGTAGTCGACTGTGGTTTGAGTCCCAGGCCCAGTGGCCTGAAACACACACCAGGCACATGTGTGTGGGTGCCCAAGATCCCAAGAGGAGAATGGAAGAGAAGGGATTGCAGTGTGGCAATCCCCTCTGTAGGGTGATTTCTCACTTTTTCTCTCTGTCTCTCTGGCGGTGCATGCACCCTATAGCATAAATCTCTCTGTCTCTCTCAAAAAAAGGATAATCTGTGTTTAATCCGTGGTAGAAATATCCATTAGATAAGTCATAAAATGTAGAATATTTAGTAGAGGAGATTGATAAGTTCAATAACATCTGAGTTTAAAGCTCTTATTAAAAGTAGATATCATAAAGTCAAGCCATGTAGTACACTGGAAACTGTTAAAACCACTTATTAATTTATTTGTCTGTTTATTCTTTCAGTGAATGTTTTTTCAGCTCAGACTTCCTACCACATGCTTTTAGGCACTAAAGGTCTAGTAAACACAGACAGCAACCTCTGCCTCCACAACGCTTACTATAAATTTGTGTTCAGGATATACGAATAATTTCTTCAAACTAAAAAAGAAATGGTAAAAGCCTAAGAGGAAAATGAGAAAAGGAAATGTGCAAGTAATTTCAAAAAGAGAAAGCATAAATGACCAGCGAGCATTGAACTTCTTTTAAAACCTTAATTATATCCAGAAGACATAAACTGAAACAATATAATAGCAGTTTTTCCTTAAAAAGAAGGAAAAAGTAAAAAGACTGATATATTCAGGCATAGTGATGGTATAGGACAAGGGATAGTTTAAACACTTAGGTGAGCATGTAAATTAGTAGTCTTTTCAGTAGATAATCTGACAGAATGTCCCCCTGCAATTTCCCTCTTAGGCATGGATCTGCTATTCACTCAAAGTCTATGTGTCTGCTCCCCCAAACATATGCTAAAACCCTAGTTCCCAATATAATGATATTTGGAAATGGTATCTATGGGATACAATTAGATTTGGATTAGGTCATAAGTATAGGAACTTCATGATGGGATTAGTAGCCTCTTCACATACACACCAGGGAAAGGCCATGTGAGTATACAACAAGAAGGCAGCTGCAAGCAAGTCAGGAAGAGATCCTCACCAAGAACCTGACTATGCTGGAATCTTGATCTGGGACTATCACTCTCTAGAACTGTGACAAATATATTTTTATAGTTTAAAGCTTCTAATCTGTGATATTTTCTTATGAAAGCCAGAGATAGTGCAATTTCTTACTTAGTTTATTTTGTACTGTACATAACATAATACCTGAGACTGTGTAATTTATAATATACAGAAGTGTATTGGGTCACAATTTTGGAGACTGTGCAGTATAAGCTCAAGGGGTAGGCATTTGGTGAGGGCCTTCCTTCCATGTTATCACGTAGTAGAAGATGGAAGGACAAGAGTGCAAGACAGTCTCATGAACTCTTTTAATAATGGCATTACTCTATTCAGGAGGGCAGAGCCTTCATGACCAAAACACCTCTCATTAAGCCCCATTTTGAATTGGAGATTAAATTTCTACCAGATAAATTCTGGGTTATATATTCAAACTGTAGCATTTTGCCTCTGGCCCTCAAAATTCATGTTTCTTCTCACATGTGAAATAGATTTATTCCATTCAAATAGACTCAAAAGTCTCAACTTATTCCAGTATCATTTTAAAGTCTAAGTAGAGAGTCTCTTTAAGCATCATATGAGTAAGATTCAAGGTGTAATTCATTCTGAGGCAAATTCCCCTCCACTGTGAGGCTGTTAAATCAAAATGAGTTTTTATTTCCAAAATACAGTTATGAGATAGGCATAGGATAGACATTTCCAGTTCAAAGGTAGAAACAAGGAAGCAAACAAACAAAAAATAAAAAAATAACAGGTCCCAAGTAAGATGAAAACCAAACAGGGTAAATAATGCTAAACCCTAAAATTTAAGGATAATTTTCTTTGACTCCATGTCTTGCCTTCCAGAAACTCCGGGATAGGAATGGGGCCCCCCTAAGGCCTCAAATAACCCTATGTTTATGGTTTTATTGGGCTTGGCCCACATAGCATGTCTCATCAGATAATATCCCATGCCTGCAACTCTTTCACACTGGTGTTGCATGATGGTGGCTCCAAAGTTCAAGGGTCCTTGGGTTGATCCTGCTCCTATTGCTCCACTAGGCATGTCCTAGTGGGACACTAGGTGTTGGCTCCACCCATGCTACAGGTCTCTGCAACACCCTTTGAAATCTAAGTGGAGAAAGCCATGACTCCACAGCTCATGAATTAACACTACGTGGATGCTGCCAAAGTTTATGGCTTATACCTTCTGGAGTAGTAGCCATAGCTATACCTAGGCCTGCTTGAGTCACAGTTGGAAGTCACTGAGGAGTGAGTGGAATGTGGGGAGCAGAAGTGTGGGGCATCTCTTGGCAGTGTGCCCAGGTTTCATATATGCCCTGTGTCCCTATCCCTCAAAATCTTTCTGCCCTCAAAGTCCTACATCCTGAGCCTGTGATGGGAGTGGCAGCCTTGAGGATCTCTGAAAGTCCTTAGAATTATTCACCACTGTCCTGATGAACAGTACCTAGTTTCTTTCTAACCATACTACTTTCCTTTATCACATGGTCATTGAGCCCCATACTTGATTATCTCTTCTAAACATGCCTTTTTAATCTTTACTTGACCAGGTGGAGATTTCCCAAATCTCTACATTCTGCTTTTTTTTACTTATAAATTCTATTTTTAAATCACTTCTCTCTTCTCTCATTTTAAAATATCCGAGACCTATAGGTGGAGTGGTTGTTAAGGCACTGGACTTCACATGGCTGATCAGTTTGAGTCCTGGATATGGTGGCTTAGAAATAAGGCCAGGCACATTTGTATGTGTGCACCCAAAATCTCAGGAGGAGAATGGAGGAGAAGGGATTGCCGCGATGCCATCAGCCCTGGGGGATGATTTTTGACTTTCCCTCTCACTGTCTCTCTCTCTCTCTGGAGAGCTCACATGCCTATGACAAAAACCTTTAAAAATAAGTAAATAAAATGCAGTTAAGGGAGCCAAATGATCCGTTCAATGCTTAGAGATTTTTTCTGCCAATATCCTAATTCATTGGTCTTAAATTCTGCCTTCCATAAAGTCATAGGCATTGATACAATTCAGCCAAGTTCTTTGTCACTTTATAACAAAGGTGGCCTTTTCTCTAATTTTCAATACTTTGTTCCTCATTTCCACCTGAAACCTCACCAGAATGTCAACATTTCTGTTTGTAACCATGTAAGTAATATCTAAGACGTTTCACACTTTTCCTCCAAATCTTCTCTTCTTCTGAGCCCTCACCAGAATTCTCCTTAATACTATGTTCATAGCAATATAGGCTTTTTCCTAGTCTGCTCCTCCAACTCTTTCTACCCCTTACCTAGTTTCAAAACTGATTCTACCTTTTCAGGTATTGATTATAGAAACACTCCACTTCTCTGGTGCCAATTTCTGGCCTTTTGTGTTTTGTGCTTGTATAGCAGAATACTTGAGACTGGGCTATTTATAATGAACTGAAATTTATTGGGTCATAATTCTAGAGGCTGAGAAGTCTAAGATCAAGGTACTGGTATTAGACAAGGGCCTTCTTGCTACATCATCACCTGGCCGAAAGTACAAGTGAGCAAATCCACTTCTGTGAGTCCCTCCCTCTTATAATGACTTTATTCATGAGGTCAGAGCCTTCACAATTTAAATACCTCTCATTCAGCCCCATTTCACAACACTGCTGCATTGAACATTATGTTTCCAACACATGAATTACGGAAGATACATTCAAATCATAGCAAAAAATATATAGTGCACAGTCATGTATGTTGGGTTTCTGTTGCATTTTTTTCAATGGCAAAAATAAAAGTAATTCAAACATTTGTTCATAAGTGGATGATTAAATAAAACATGACATACCCATACTTGGAATTTTATAGCGGATCTTTATTCCTGACCTGAAAATATCTTCAAGAAAATAGATAAGGGAAAAAAGTTAAAACAAGATTAAAGTGTAGTCTTATTTGCATAAAATAAACATATAGGTATGCATACAAAGTCATGTACTTTTGTATGTATATATGAACATCTATTTTTATATGTGTATATATATATATATATCAATGCAAAATGATATGCTAACAGTGGATGACCCTCTGGAAAGGGGTTTGGACAGAAGATCAGGTGAACTTTATTATCGTGAACTTCATCACCTACATGATTTGAAAGTCTGCAAGAATAAATTCATTTAATAATTGTATAATTATAATTGTATTAAATAAAGACAGTTATAAGAAATGAAGTCAATAAGCAGAAAAGAAAGTGGACAGAAACTTAGTTTTCTGAAACACAAGAACATAATACCTAGCCTCAGTTTTCTGAAGCACAAGAACACAGTGCATAGTGCCTAGGCTAGTCAGGTATGTCTATATTGCAAATCATATGTTGGAGAATTAGGAAGAAAACTTAAAAAACTGAATTCTAAGTGTTTTATGTCTTTAAGGTAGAACTAAATTATGAGGATTAAGTTTAACCAGAGGTATGAATTCATTGGACCTGTATTTATAGTTTTATCTGTTATACTGGATGGGTTGGAAAAAATAGAGACAAAAGAGCTAAAGGTGTTTGTTTATGTGACAATTTCAGGGAAAAAATGTGTACTGTAACATGTGTTACATCTCACAACAACAACTCACAAATATACTACCAGTGGTCAGATAGCAGCAATAACTTTGAGTACACTTACACATTAACATGTCTATATAAACTTACAAATGTAAGCTAACAAATATTCCCACCCTAGTTACTGCTGTTATGTACACTTAAGAACATTTTAAGATCTCAAGATTATTAGGAGTCAGCAAAAATGTTTTAATCTGGTCTTCAAGAACACTTACTCTGCTTTTTCAATTTCCTTGACTTCAGATTCTTTAGAAACCAGGAACTTTATATCAGGCCAAAAGACAGATGATCACTACTTCAGCATCTCTCTCAAGGTATATTTCTAAGTTCTTTAAATAAAAAAAGGTGGATATTGGGAAAGTCATCAGTCACCACTGCCTTTCTCTCCGCCTGTGATAGAGACGAAGTCAATCAATCTGAGCATCTGCCCGGGTCAGCAGACTAGAAGAGACTTTTGACACGGGAACTCATTTCTTGAAATAGTCCTCCCTCCAGAACACATTCTAATTTCAACCCTGGACTTTTCTTATTTATTTATTTATTTTTATGTGACCTATAGAGTTTAACTTTCTTGCTCTTCGTGGCTGTCTCTTACCTCAGGCAAACTGTCTACCTTCTCCTATGCTGTTTTTCATCACTAAGGCTTTTTAAGACTGTATATCTTAAAGTTTTCACATAAAAATCACATT
>NW_006160214.1:1152935-1164874 GCF_000334495.1 Tupaia belangeri chinensis
TACTGCATGATTTTTCAAAGTTAAAAGTGGGAAAAAATTGTCTTTTGCAAGCACAACACACATTTACTGCTATATACTTGTCAGGATTTTAAAAGTGAAATTAAATTAGAAATGATAAGTGAAATAGTCTTCTCATTTTCCCTTTTCTTTTTATGTCCACTTAATTATCTTCTGCTTTATTATTATTCTCCTACCCCTAATAACAACAGTTCCTGTTGTTCTCATTACATTTAATTGGAAAGACATTTGTTCAGTTCCTACTAAGAACAAATATCAGAACAAGAGGACAGTCTTAACCATGGATACGAATGCACATGGAAAAAGAAGTAGAATATACCAACAACGAGTTCTTTGAGCACAGTATTGTTTGTTTGTTTATTTTAGAACACACACACTCACCAGAGGAAGAGAAAAATTCCCTGTCCACTTCACCCCCAGGGAGGATGGCCATGTCACTATCCCTTCTCTTTCATTCTCCTCTTAAGATTTTGAGTACATACAGACACACACACACACACACACACACACACACACACACACACACACTCGTGCCTGGAGTGTTTTGCAAGCTGCTGAGTCTGGGACTTAAATTGCACACTGAGCCATGTGGGATTCAGCTGCTTCAACCTCCGTGCCATTTACAGGTTTGAGAATAGGAGTCTTGTTCAACAAATATAAAGTATATACTTGGACCCAAAGATTCTTTAGATGCCAACTCTGCATTTGTGGGCTTAGGTTAACAGAAAGGCCTATTATAAACATGACATTACTGTACGATGTCAGGTATTATGACAGTGGAGTTTACAGAATTTTGCATGAGTTTAGAGTAATTTACTATGAATTACTCAGACTGTGGTATTTCATCAGCAGAAAATAGACTAAGACAGACTACAGTGAAAAGAAGGAAGTAAAGACTTGATACAGGTATGTCCTGTATCAAGAAATAGAGAAGGAACACATTTATTCCATGGGAAAAGGTAAATTGTTGTACTAGAGAACAGGGTGAGTAGAAGGGAGTTTGGGAAAGAACAGGAGATGAGGAAGCACTGAATGGAGTGTTGTGCTGATAGGATTATTAGTCACTGTTCTTAGTTTTTATATATATTTTTCATTTACTCCTCATAAAAATTCTGAGTCAAGTACTAGTACCCTCATTTTGCATGAAAAGAATTTAAGCCTAGAAAAGATTAAAAAAAAAAGAAAGGAACAAGCAAATGGCTTGATGGTTACATTACTGGACTCCCACTCAACGGATCATGGTTAAACTTACGCCGGGCATGTGTACGTGCGCCCCCAAGGTCCCGAGAGGATCACCCTGGGGGGTGATTTCTTGCTTTCTGTCTCTCTGTCTCTGTCTTTCTGGCGAGTGCATGTGCCCTGTAGCAAAAATCTCACACACACACACACACACACACACAAAATCTGCAGAAGCCCTACTTTCACTGTTATTTAGGACTGATAAACACACATCCAAATGGAAATCTAGTATAGCACAATAACTGTCTTAACTAGGCTTTTCTGACTTGGTGATAAATTTAAAATTTGTATAAATTTGAAGTAAAAGTGTTAGCATCAGTACAACACTGCCTTACATGTCCTGACTTTATCTGAAACAAAAGGTATACTGTAATCTGTTCTTCTACAGGAAATAAAATATAAATAAAAAAGGGGCTCTGTATCAGGCCCCATGTTGTCCTTGAATTATGTGCATGAAAACTCAATTGATACTAAAAGCACAGTGGTCTATTATATGGCAAATGACAGCATTTATTTACTTTTCTTTCTTTTATCAAAATGAGTGAAACCAGCAATAAACCAGACATCTTGATGCATTAATCTGCTTATATTTTTCTTTATTTTAAAGTATGTGTGAATTGCAAAAGAAATGCATATGTTAACTTAAAAAGAGTTTTATTATTCAAAATATAAAGATGAGAAAATAATACTTTTTCCTCTGAATTCTATATTTAAAGATGACAATTTTGAGGCTAGCAGATGACGAGGGGATTAAGGACCTAGATCCTACATGACTGACTGCCTGGTTTGAGTCCCAGAACCAGCGACTTGAGAATCATGCCAGGTACATGTGTATGCATGCCCAAAATCCCAAGTGGAGAATGGAAGAGAGGCATTGTGGGTATCTCCTATGGGGTGTGATTTTTCACTTTCCCTCCCTCTCTCTCTGGAGAGTAGACATGCCCTATAACAAAAACAAAAACAAAAACAAAAACAATGATTATGAATTGAGTGGACTAATTCAACTGGTTCTTTTTTTTTCTCCCTAAGAGATTTTTGCCTTTGGGTGTATGCACTAACCGAAGAGATAAAGACAGAGACAGTGAGAAGGAAGGTGAGAAATCACTTCTGTGCATATGGTCACACTACAATCCCTCAATCCCTTCTCTTACATTCTCCTCTTGGGATCTTGGGCATGAATACTCACATGCCCAGTGTGATTTTCAAGACATTGGGTTGGACTCTAAAATTGTGGTTGACCATGTGGGAGTCCAGCAAAGTAACCACTATTCCATTTGCTGGCCCCCATTTTAACAGGTTTTTATTTTTAATTCTGATTCTTTTACTCCCTGATCTGAACATGTTACTTTACTTAATATTTCTGATCCTCAGTTTCCTCAAATGGAAAATGGAAATGAAACTCCCCTCTTCACAAGACCGGTGTGGAGATTAAAGATGATAATGTATAAGGGCGCAGGTAGGTTCAGGGTTTGTACAGGCTTCCAACTGCCTTGACTACAGAAGCCACATGTAAATTGTTTTGATTTCAACATCTGGTTGCTGCCAAAGTAGACAGTTTTGCAGAGCAATGTATATATTTGTTTATCCAAAATAAATTTAAGGTTGTTATAGGTTTTAGACTTTATCTGAATATTCAAATATGTTTGTTTTGAAAATTCATACAAGGGGGGCTGGCAGGTGGTGTGGTGGTTAAAGCACTGGACTCTCACATGGCTGACCATGGTTCAATCCCAGACCTGGCGACTTGCTTTCTCACTTTCCCTCTCTCTCTGTCTCTCTCTGGTGAGCATGTGTCCTGTAAAAAATTAAATAATAGATAATAAAAAATAATTCAAACAAGGTCTTTAAAAATGTCATGGAAAATGCAGACTGTTAAAAAACTATGCATGGGGACCAGCAGATGGCATAATAGTTATTTGCTGACTCCCACATAGTTGACTGTTGTTCAAGTCCCGGAACCTGGAGGCTTAAAACTCTCACCAGGAGCATGTGCATGCATGCCCAAGATCCCAAGAGAAGAATAAAAGAGAAGAGACTGTGGAGTGGTCATCTCCCCTGGGAGGCGATTTCTTGCTTCCTGACTCTCTGGCAAGCACACACACCCTATAGCAAAAATCTCTCTAAAAAAACAAAAAACCAAAAAAAAAACTATGCGTGTTGTTTCAAACATTTTTTGCACCAGAATAAACTCATATTCTGATTTAATTTTTTCATAATGTTTTCAAAATCCCCATATGTTAGGTATTTATCCAAAAGAGTTTTGATGTTTCTTCCTTCATTTAAGCAGTTACCACTTATCAGAAGAGGTTTAAAAGTAGATAATAGCAGAGCAGGGTTGTCTTTACATAATAAGGCCCTCATTTGGAATATAATTTATGAAAAAAATAGTTTTTTCTCCTCCTCAAAACTCTAGTATGAGATTCTAGGTTAGACCAGGGAGCTTGGTTGTAATTGCCATCTGCAGGATAGAGCATTATTTCAGTGTCTCCCTTATGACAGAGATAAAATAGATGTGGAAATAGCCAAATGATATGCACTATACAAAATCATATCGTTTTGGAAGTCAGGATGTTAGAGAAGTCACCTATATGCATTAATCAGTACTTTAAGGCATTGAACAGTTGCATTCCCCTAACATGACTAGTCAAATAGATTTATTTTAATGACAAAGAAGTTCTAATTACCAAAATATCAGAAGGCATTTTTTGATGTTTTGACTAGCTCAAAAACAAAATTTAACTTAATGTTGATATGTGTGCTTAGAATTCTCGTCCCAATTTTGTTATCATAATTCAGGTCTTGGTTCTACCACCTCTTCCAGGATTTAAGAATGTACATAGATATTTTCTTCTCTGTTCTGACTACATTGTATTACTATATTTATGTACTTATTTTTACACACAATTTTCATAAGGATAACTCCTTTCAATTTACCGCCCACCACTATATATGTAGTATATGTGTGTATCAATATACTATTCATTTCCAAACATTTCATAGAAGTTTTCTTATTTCTAACTGCCTTCTTTACAGAAGGTTCAAAGATTTCATTTAAAGCTTACAGAATTTGCCTAAATCAGAGACAAGTGCTAAGAAAAAGGCAGAATCTCTAGCCTTCAATAATATTCCAAATCCTACATACTAACATGCAAAGGTGCTTCTTTCCCCTAGCTCCCCAACCATTTGGTATATATTGAACAGGTGTCATGATAAACAAATGACAACTATAGCTTGCCACATTGTAACTACATGGAGACAATGAGTGACTGGGTAGAGTCCCAGCAAAGCAAGCAAGAAACATAAATCACAAAACAAAAACTGACAATGGAAAGAAAGGAACAGAGTAGAGCTCAAGAAAAAAATTCTAGAATGAAGCCAGAGGGAAATGTTGAAAATAGAGAGAGGGACACTGCAGAGATATGGGATGGTGGGGAAAAAGAAAGAAAAGGAAAAGTGAACAGATTGCAGATAGAATCATTTTAGATGAACATATCTGAAGTATCAGGCAATACATCTCTAAAAACATATTTGAGAGTGTAGCCATTGCTTTTTAATAGTAGGTTATTTTCAAGTATTATGAAAGACATGTGAGATTTTGTGTCAGTTCTACACTTGACATTTGGTTTTTCTGTATGACACAAAAGGAAACCATGAGGTTAAAGAGAAAGGTAGAAGAAAGTTTTTATAAAAGAAGAAATGTATTAACATTTTAACATCATTGGAGAAATGAGCAATATTAGAAATAGTCTTCTAATTGGTTATGCATCTGTGCTGTGAATTATAGACATCTTTGATGACATTGAAACACCATTGTTGCTAAACATTGATTTGAAATCAAATGCCTTGCATATTTTTAATAATTCAATATTCTATCTTTGAATATGCTGTCTAATAAAGCTACTGGGGAATTGTGAAGTCAGTTTTTCTTTATAGAAGTTGTAAAATTCATTTAGAGTTTCAGTGATAAAGTTTCACAATTTTTAAACTAGTTAAACATTCTTCTAAGCACAAAGTTTCAAAAACATCGAGAACCTCAATAAATATAAAACATTGAACAGCACTAGTGAGCTTTTGAATTTCTTAGCTATTTTTGTAACAGAAATTTCCTTTAGGTCTAGCAGCAACAGTTTCTTTCTACTGTACATTTCCATTTCATTATATATAAGGACAAGAAGAATTTCAACTCTTTCCAAGGAGGTGTTTTGTAAAAAGATATTAATGTAATGCACCATTAAGAATTTATTCTCTCTTAAACACAAAATCACAACACAATTAAATGTTATTTGATATATGATGGATGGCACTCAAAAGTCTATGTATAGACTCACCAACAATGAGAACAAATATTTTTGGGAGACCCAATGAAGAATAAATTGTAAACATGCAAAAAAAAGATCACAAGGAGACTTAACTGCCAATTTTTCTTTTCTTTTTTTTTTTTGGTTGTTTGCTTGTTTTGTTCTTTATTTTGCTACAGAGAGAGAAACACACACACACACACAGAGAGAGAGAGAGAGAGAGAGAGAGAGAAAGAGAACGTGAGAAATCAACCCCAGGAGGGGTGTCCACACAGCATTCCCTACTCCTACATTCTCCCTTCAAGATTTTTGGTCATGCACACACACATATTGTCAAGCCTCTGGGTCTGGGACTTGAGCCATTCAATGGCCCATGTGGGATCAAGCTTCCTTAACCAGCATGCCATCTGCTAGCTCACTGAGTTTATTTGTAAAATGATTTTCTTAACATTTCTTTGGTCCTGGTTTGGACCAACAAAAGCAACAAAAATACTATACTAATAAGTAATAGCATATGTTGTAAGATATTTTTTATCTGTATTATATCCAAGGGAACTAAATGAGGGCCAAGGGTCATCGAATTTATCCAGTTTTTAATGTATTATGTTTTACTCTTCTGGATAGAGAAGTGCATATTAGCTAATACTACTTGCCCAGCCTTTCAGTTTTCTTCCAACATATTCCAGATTCCTAAAATGGCAATATAAATAATAAAATTATAAATTTTGATTATTTTAAACTATGTTAATAATGAGAGCTACTAGAAAATGAATGACTAATTTTCAAACTAATACTACTACAGTCCTTCCATTAAAAAATACAATTTTTTGAGGCTATTTGGTGGAGCAGTGGTAAAGCATGACACTTGCAAGCTTGACCCATAGGGTAAGGTTCTAGGCTTGTGTCCAGAGACCTCCCTAAGCATGTCTTGCATGTGTGTGCTATGATCAGGGGTTGGCTGAGGCTTGAAGTGGATTGCAGCATCAAGATCCCATTGGAGATACTTTGCTATGCCCTTCTCTCTCTCTTGCCCATGGAAGAAATAAATAAATAACAAAACCAAACCTTTTTATTTTTTTTAAGAGAGATTTTTGCTATAGGGTGCATGCACTCACCAGAGAGACACAGAGAGAGACAGAAATGAGAAATCACCTCCTAGGGAGGATGGCCATGCTGCAATCTCTTCTACTTCATTCTCCTCTTGGGATTTTGGACATGCACATACATGCGTTATTTTAAGCCACTAGGTTCAGGAGTTGAACTGCAGTCGACTATGTGGGAGTCCAGCAGTCTAACCATTACAGCATGTGCTAGTCCCACACTTTGGTTTATAAAAATGAAAAAAAATATATTCTTTTAAATGTAATCAAATTCACTTAAAATAGCAATCATCTCTAAATATTATGTGTAGAAAAATTAATGATGGGCTCATCAATATATGAAGCAAGGTAAAAAATACATCAAATTTTAACATATGTAACTAATTTCACACATAAAGTTTATAAATTTTGTACCAGTTTAGAATATACTAACCTTGAAAAAAATCTATATAGACACACACACACACACACACACACACACACACACATGCAAATCTTTTTGCCAGAATATTTCAAAACTTAGTACTGAAATTAAGTCTGTTCCCAAACTTCAGTTTAAAAATTAAAATTTTAGTTGTGTTCTATTTATGTACTATCTTCCTCTGTCCAAGTGTCCTAAATACGATTTCAAAGGGAATGTGTATCATAAAGAGTTTATACTGAATTATCATTGGCCTCTTGCAAAAGTGCTCAAAGAGCTGCAAATATTTTTAGAAACAAAAAGAAAGTTTAAGAAATCCATTCTCTTTTGGATCAATCAACTTTATTTTTTATTGTTTAGAGAGCTAAAGAAAAATAAAAGCAAACTTCTGTACAAGGAATATTCTTTCAGTATTAATTTTTAGCATAATGCTAATTTAAAGAATAAATGAGGGGGGCAGCAGGTGGCATGGCAGTTAAAGTGCTAGACTCCCACTTGGTTGACTGCAGTTTGAGTCCTGGACCTGGCAGCTTGCTTTCTCACTTTCCCTTTCTCTCTTTGTCTCTCTCTGGTAAAATTAAAAAATAATAATAACAAATAAAACAAATCATTCTTTAAGAAAAAAAGAACAAATATGGTTCTATTTCCTTTTCCTTTATTTTTGTTAATTTGCCAGAGGGCACATACACTTGCTAGAGAGAGAGTGAGAGAAGGAAAGTGAAAGAACACTTACCCATGGAGCATGGTCACATCATAATTTTTTCTCCTGTATTCTCTCCTCCTTTTGGGATTTCAGGCATATAGGTACCAGTGCCTGGTATGTTTCCCAATCTACCAGGTCTAGAACTTGAGCTATGCAATAGGCCATGTGGGATCCAGTCACCCTAACCACCATGCAATGGGTTGTCTTGGGTTTCATTATTGCTAAAGTCATACTAATCAGACAGTCCTACCTTCCCTTTTATACTGTATCTCTTTCGGTTCTCTGTTGAAAGACTATACATAAAGTAAGCTTTGGAGAATAATTGGATAATGTAGTATATACTTGAAAGAAGTGTTTTAAAGTTTCTTTTAAAAATACTGCAAAACAAGTACAAACCAATATTTCTCATGAACATAGATACAAAATTCTTAGCAAAATTTTAGTAAATCAAATCCAGCAACCTATAAAAATAATACATATTATTACTAAGTGGGATTTATTCTAGGTGTGCCAACCTGGTTCAATATTTGAAAACTAATTAATGTAAAGCATCATATTAATTAACATAGCAAAAACATTTGGCAAAATTCAACACCCATTCATGATAAAAACTTAGCTAACAATTGAGAGAAATTTCTCAACTTCCTTAAAACATCTACAAATGATCTACTATAGCATCATACTTATTTTTTTAAGAATTATTTAATTTTATTTATCATTATTATTGTGTTTTAATTTGATACAGGGCGTATGTGCTTACAAGAAAGAGAGAGAGAGAGAGGGAGGGTAAGAAAGCAAGCCACCAGAACTGGAACTCAAACTGCTGTCTGCCATGTGGGGGTCCAGAGCCTTAACCACCATGCCACCTGCTGGCCCCAACATCATCTTATTGATGAGAGACTGCATGCTTTGCTATTTAGATCATAATCAAGGCAAGGATGACTTCTTACACTATTTCTATTCAATATCTTACTAGTGCAATAAGATAAGAAAAATAAATAAAAGACACACAGATTGGAAAAGAAGAAATAAAATAATCATTACTAGCAGAATACATGACTGTTATGTAGAAACATATCAAACAACCTAAAAAAAACTTCCTGGAATCAATAAGCAAACATAGGAAGGTAGCAATTTACAAAGTTACTAATTTCTTTGAAAATATTTACTTTTTAGAACTGAGAATACAAAAAACAGGAAGTTTTTAAATCTTAAGTTATCCTTGCTGCGATATTTTTCCTTTTTTAAAAATTTATATCTGAACTTCTGACATATCATGAAGTTTTTAAATCTTAAGTTATCCTTGCTGCGATATTTTTAAAAAAATTTATATCTGAACTTCTGACATACCTGTTTTCTTTTCTCTGAAAAAATCCTTTTAACGTTTCTTTCAGTGAAAGTCTGTTCGGTATGAATTTCCTACTTTTTCTTTGTTTGAGAAAGTCTGCTTTATTTTTTATTTATTTATTTTTATTTTATTTTTTATTTAATCTTAAGTTATCCTTGCTGCGATATTTTTAAAAAAATTTATATCTGAACTTCTGACATACCTGTTTTCTTTTCTCTGAAAAAATCCTTTTAACGTTTCTTTCAGTGAAAGTCTGTTCGGTATGAATTTCCTACTTTTTCTTTGTTTGAGAAAGTCTGCTTTATTTTTTATTTATTTATTTTTATTTTATTTTTTATTTTGCATGTTTAAAAAATTGTCAATGGGTGTGTGTGCTTGCCAAAGACAGAAACAGAGAAACAGAGAGAGAGAAAGCACCCCTTGGGTGGCATAGTGGTTATGGTCCTAGACTCCCACACAGTTGACTGTGGTTCAAGTCCCCAACCTGCTGGCTTAAAAATCATGCAGGACACATGTGTGTGCAAGTCTAAAATCCCAGGAGAATGGAGGAGAAGGGATTGCAGTGTGGCTATCCCCGCTGGTGAGTAATTTCTCACTTTTCTTTTCCTTCTCTCTCTGTTCTCTCTGATTAGCACACTTTCCCTATGGCAAAACCTTAATAAAATAAAAGCATCCCTCAAGGGAGATATTTCTATAATTTTTCCTCCATTTCAACATCTCATCAGGATGTTGGGCATGCACGCACATAAAGCCAACTACTGGAACTAAATATGAATAGCAGCTGGCCGCATAGGATACAGCTCCTTATGCACAGAGATTAACTACTATGCTTCTGGGTTGGTGCAGTCCACTTATTTTTCACTTTTGAATTGGGTTTAGATTCCCCCCCACCTGCCTTTGAAAACATGCCTTATAATTTATTTGTTGAAATCTGACTGCAATTGAGTATAGAAATTGAGATGAATAGGACATTAGTATGAGGTTTTTTTTATCTTAATCTGACTAGCAGTTGGACTGTGTTCAATATTTGCTTTGGCAGTAGGTCTTAGAGACTTTAAATTCCTCTATTATCTTTGTTTTTGTCTCCTCTGTTGTCTTTTGGTTTCCTTAAGATATGTCTTAGTGCCAAAAGGACAGGAGCCAGCTGAAAGAACTTACAATTCCTATAGCTGAAACAATTTAAGCAACAAAATGAGGCAGTATTAAGTTATAATCTAAAGGAGCTGGCAGATGGCGTGGTTGTTAAGGGTGTTGGACTCCCACATGGCTGACTGTGGTTTGAGTCCCGGACCTGGTGGCTTGCTTTCTCACTTTCTCTCTCTCTCTCACTCTGTCCCTTTCTGGTCAAATTAAAAATAAATAATAAAGGGCTGGCAGGTGACATGGTGGTTAAGGGGGCTGGACTCCCACATGGCCATCCGCGGTTCAAGTCCTGGACCTGGTGGCTTACTTTCTCACTTTCTCTCTCTCTCTTTTTCTGTCCCTCTCTGTCAAATTAAAAAATAAGTAAATGAATTTAAAATAAATAAATAAAGTTAAATAAAAATAATTCTAAAAATGTTATAAAGTACAAAATAATATTCAGAAATTTATAATGACTAAATAACTAAATTAATTTCTTCCTTAAAACTTATAACCACATTTTAGAAGATGGATTATTTGTTTAAGTTCAATAGTGCTTGTTGCATTGAATCAGAAATTGGAAATACTCACTATTGGACAAGGCTTTGACTAGACTGTCATATCTGAAGATTAATCAGGAAACTATGGAACTAAGGTGGATCGAAAGTAAGCCAACACAAGCTCTTAGAAAGATGACCTGGCACCATAAATAGTTCTGCCTGGCAGAGAGGATTAGAGATGATATGTGAAAAAATTTATAACATAAAATAACTTGGACTTTTCCAGCTCAGCATTGTAATCAGTAGAGATTGCAAAGAGCAACCACATCAGAGGATTATCTTGAGAAAGACTTTGAAGGAAGAAAAAGAGACTGATCTTTGCTAGCAGATGGTATATCACAGAATTCTTGGTAGGCAGTGCTGAATTGAAAAGAAGGTTTATGTGTGACTAGTGTGCTGGGCATTTGCTTTTCAACAATTTGAGAGGTTGACATGTAAATATTTTCTCAAAAAGACTTAAAACCATACTATCTCTATTGTTATAGAATCACATACGAAATTATAAAATATTATAAAAAATATTTTGAACATTATCTTTAAAATTCAGTATTCTGAAATTTTGAAAGTTGTTTATTAACTGTTAAGAACTATGGAGTATGACAAAAATGTTTTGATATGTAAGTGAATGTTTGTGGAAAAATGTAAAAATATATAAATAAATGGAAAAAAGAAAAAAAATCTTAAAAAAAAAAAAAGAGCAGCCTAAGGAGACATGAGAACTAAATGTTATGTGAAATTTCAGATGAGATTGTGGAACAAAAAAGGACATTATGTAAAAAATAAGGAAACATGACTAGGGTATGAACTTCACTTAATAATAATATACCATTATGGCTTCACTAATTGTGACAAATGTAAGATGTTAAAGAGGGCCAGCAGGTGGGGAACCAGCAGATAGTGTAATGGCTATGTCGCTGGATTCCCATGTAGTGGACTGTGGTTTGCGTCCCAGACCCGATGGCTTAGAACTCACGCCGGGTGCGTGTGCGTGCGTGCCCAAGATCCCGAGAGGAGAATGGAGGAGAAGGGATTGCGGTGTGACCATCCCCCCAGGGGGTGACTTCTCGCTTTCTGTCTCTCTGTCTCTTTCTGTCTGGCTGGCAAGCACATGCGCCCTATAGCGAAAACCT
>NW_006160214.1:1164891-1190738 GCF_000334495.1 Tupaia belangeri chinensis
AAAAAAGAGGGCCAGCAGGTGGCATGGTGGTTAAGGGCATTGAACTCCCACATGGCTGATCATGGTTCAATTTCCAGACCTGGTGACTTGCTTTCTCACTATCTCTTTCTCTCTGTCCCTCTATAATCAAATTAAAATAAATAAAGTTAAATAAAATTATTCTTTGAAAAAAAGAAACTAAACTTATATATAAAAGTTAATAAAGAAAAACTAGATGGGTTCCTATATAGAAAATCATTTTTATTCTTAATATTTTTTGTAGTTCAAAAATATTAAAAAGTAAAAAAAAAATTTAAAATATACCTTAAAGCATGTATTTACCTGGTTTTACATATTTTGGGCAACAAATCTGAAAGGAACACTTAGACTAGGTATTTATTAATGTAGCAGACAGTAGACTTGCCATTCATTCTAACTGCCAAACCTCTGAACTTATAATAATACCTGAATGAGTTCTTTAACTGAAAACATTATTAAAAAATAGATTCACTAAGGATGTCTAAACCCATAGGCCAGCAGTGGTGTGGTGGTTAAGGTGCTAGACACTGCCACATGGCTAAGCATGGTTCAAGTCCTGAGCCTGGCAGCTTGCTTTCTCAGTTTCCCTCTCTCACTGTTTCTCTCTGATCAAAGTAAAATAAAATGAATGAATAAAAATAAAAGAATTACATACTTTTCCCTATAGTTAGCTAAAGTATAATTTTATATAGTAGTCCACATAATTTACTGGGAGAATCTGGTATTAACTTATACCTCATTAGAGAACTGGTAAACTTTTTAGGCAGAAAAGACCAGGACAAATATTTCTGTTCTCCCTGGCCTGAGTTTTTTTTCCTGTGGTCTTCAATTTCTGGTGTCACCTCCTAAATGTAATTCAAGGTTCTTAGAGAAGACTAATCCATTTTGAAAAATAATAGCAAACTTTTGTACAGCACACACTATAGATTCAGCATTGTTCCAATGATTTTATAGGTGTTAATTAACTTAATACTCACAACAACCATGTTGGAAATTGTCTATTATTAATATCCCTGTTAACAAATAAGAAAATGAGTCTACCTCTATGAGGAACAGATAAAGGACTGTGAACCTTACTACGCTATTAGTAGTTAGCCATAAAGATGTGGCTTTATAATATTAGAGTCCATATTACTAAGTTACAACATTTTTAGTTTGTATATGAAAGTACTCAATGTACAGATTTTAAATTTTAAAATTTAATTTTAAGTTAAATTAAATTAATTTTAAATTAAATTAAATTTGGCCTGAAGAAGCCTTCCTACCTTGATTTCCTAAGTAGTAAATTGTAATTACTTAACTTGGTATATTAGCAAACTAAATACCTAATTTAGAAGTAGTCAGCCAACCATAACACCTGAGCTTCCACCAGTGACAGGCTGTAAACTGATCAGAACATGTTCAAATAAGGCAAATATATGAGCTATAACCAATCAAAAACATTTCTGTACCTCATTTTTGTTTTCTTCCCATAAATGCTGCCTGCCACTTTACAGAGCTAGGTCTTTGACCTTTGCCTGGTTCTGAGAGTTGCCTGATTTTCAAATCACTTTTTTGCTCTTATTAAATTATGTTAAATTTAATTTGTCTAAACTTTTTTTTTTTGAAAACACTGTTATGTTGACAAGAAAGTTTCATTTCCTCCAAAATGCTAAAACGAATGCTGGCTGTCTGCTTTACACACTACGATGAGAATTGACGAACTTCTGCTTCACATTGTCTCTGATCTCTAACCTCAGTTTTTAATATTTCCTAACATTCAGCTCTCTTGGTATTCTTCTCTGCTGCCATGATGGAAGAGAGTTCTAATCTGATTCCTATAATGGAAGAAAATTTTCTTGACTGAAATTCAAGAGGAAAACTTTATCTCAGGCCATTCCCACCCAAGGTCAATTGACAGTAGTATTTAACTGTGACCCTGATACAGTTTTTCAACTTAAAACTTTTGACCTATCTAATGAAAAGTGTTTGAAAACAGATTTTTAAGAAATCAAATGCTAATAAGAACCATCAAATACCTAATAATGGTTTTCTTTGCCTGATCAAAGATCTCCACAGGAAGAGTGACAATTCTGTAGGCGGCCCTTTTCCTACTTAGCCAGAACTAAAGCAAAACCCCAGGAAGTCAACCCACTCCAGGAACAGGTATCTTTCCACTGAGAAATGGGACAAAGGAAGTATTTATTTATGGTATTAAAAATATTTTTTTGAAGTACTCAGGTGTGCTGGTTAAAATCCAGTTTGGATAATTATATTCTTCTCACAGAAATTCCACCTACAATTATAACTGCCAACTTTAATTTCACCAACAGCTGGAATTCTAAATAGTCTCTTTTTGACACACATTGTGTTTTAGTTCCACTTTGCAATGGCTGGCCAATTGCTCCCCTCCTCCCTGTAACTTACTGGGATGAGGTAGAACAGGAAACTATTTTTGGGTATAATTAAGGGCTTTTAAATGAATGGTACTACATTAAAATGATATAGTACTTATTAAAATATACTCTGAATATGCAGACCCTTAGATTTTGGAATTCCTTTGGTGAATAATTTATGTTTTTTTTTTTCATTTGCAATAGCCTGCCAACCTAGAATTTGATGAGTTATATTCTTTCACTTTTAAAAAAATAGTCATGTTTTATGATTCTTCTTTTAGTTTTGTGAGTGCCACCTGCCTGAGCAAAAAATACTTATGTGTTTGGTATTTGTTTCATATAGTATGACACAAGGTAATTGAAAGATAAAACACTTTACATGGAAAATAGAGTTCTTCAGTAACACATATATCAAATCCCTTCTTTGAACTGAGAAATATATAAAATAAAGACAATTTGTTTCTGTTCTTAAACAGCTTATAATTTAAAATTAAGCAAATAAAAAGTAACAAGAATTTCCCTTAACCTTAATGTTCAGAAGAGATAAGTTATATCTTAAGGAGAATATAGATTTGATAACTAATCTCATTAATGTCCCTTGATTTCGTTCACTTTTGCCTCTTCTCATACCATATCATCCTCTCATACCATCATTCTTATGCCCAAATCTCAGAGAAACACATTCTTAGTTTCTTACTCTTTCTTCCTAATAGTCTCTTTTATATTAGCATTTTTTGTCTTTATTTTCCTACCTCAAAGTATCCTCTAAAAATTGAGCACGTATAATAAATTTTTAGTTTTCACTAATGCCTATGCAATGTATACTAATCACTATTCAAGTACACTAAATCTCTCTGAAACACTGAGAACCTGGAAAAGTGCAAAACATTAGTTATTCAAGGAATCATTATAATATACTTATTGTAAAATATTTAAAAATATAAGATATATTTTTTAAAAAATTATTATTACAGTTATTTTACCAAATAAAAATCAAAGTCAAACCTCAAGGCTTTGACTGGCTTAAACATCTGTTTTTCTCTCTCCCTAGCCTGATTTTCAGTTATTTAATGCCTACTGTTTCTGATACACTATTGCAGCCAGTGCAGCAAGAGTATAGGAACCTCTTTAATAGGCTGGTATCTCTTTCTCAAAGTATAAGTCAACCCTATTATTAGTCTCCAGTGGCAACTTTTATTCTTTATTTAATTTTTAAAAATATGATTTCTAATTTACATACATTCTATGTACATCTTTGTAGGATACAAAGTGTATTTTTTTAAAAACACGCATACAGGGTGTACTAATGAAATCAAGGATGTATACATATTTTCTTTTTTAACATTGAACATTACGTTAGGATGTTCGCATTTGATAATGGTTATGCTCTTTTTTTTTTAAGTATGCATTAAATTGTCTGTAATTTTACTATGCTATGGTACTCTGTTCCTTAATCACTTCCCCTTATTTACATTACACTTCCCCTTATTGACATTTGGCAATAAATATTTTCCCAAGATCCCCCTACCCTCATGTAGTTTCTGGTATTACCTTTATTTCTGTTTTTGAGACTTTCAGTTTTTTCCATAGAGTATAGACATTTGGTATATATTGAGCAGCCCCATACAGTATTTGTGTTTCATAGTCTGATGTATTTCATTTAGCATTATGTCTTCCAGATTCATTTAATTTGTGTTTTATGATGGGAACTTGTTTTTCTTTATGGCTAAGTAATATTTCATTTTGTATATATGTCACATTTCCCAATCATCCATTGGCTGTTGGGCATCAATGATTTCATGACTTAGGTATTGCGAATAATGATGCAAGAAACATGGATTGGCAAATCTTTCTCCAAATGAGTGGTTTTCTATCTTTTGGGTATATAGCCAATAGTTGAATTTCTGGATCATACAGTATTTTCATTTTTAGATTTTTAAAAAGAAGTATTTTATTTACCTTTACTTATTTATTTACTTATTTTTAAATTTGACCAGAGAGAGGGACAGAGAGAGAAAAAGAGAAAGTGAGAAAGCAAGGCACCAGGTCTGGGACTTGAACCGCAGCTGTCCATTTGGGAGTCCAGTGACCATAACCACCATGTCACCTGCTGGCCCCCATTTTTAGATAGTGAGGACCTCTATACTATTTTCTACAGTAGCTATGCTAGTTTATATTCCCACCAGCAGTGCAGTACTCATGGGATCCCTTTTATCTGCAACCTTGTTGAATAGGAGTGGAAAAAGTAGACAACCTTGTGTTGTACCAGTTTTGAGAGGAAAGGCTGTCAACCTTATCCCACTGAGTATGATATTAGTTATGAATCTGTTGTATATTGCTTTTATTATGTTAAGAAATATACCCTGTATTCCCATTTTGTTGAGAATCTTAATCATGAAGGGATGTTATACTTTATCAAGTGCTTTTTCTGCATTGATTGATATTATTATATGACTTTTGTCTTTTCTTCTGTTTATGTGATATATTACAGGTATTATTCTGCAAATACTGAACCATCTTTGCATCATCAGGAGAAATGTTACTTGTCATGGTGTTCAATCTTTTAAATGTGTTGTTGGATTTGATTTCTTAATATATCATTGAGTATTTTTGCATCTATATTCATCAGGAATATAGGTCTTTAGTTTTCTATTATTATTGTGTTTGTCTGGTTTTTGTATCAAGATGGTGGTGGCTTCATAGAATGAGTTTGGAAATATTTCCTGCATTGGCGTTTTTGGAATAGCTTGAGGAGAATCCTTGTTAATTCTTTTTAAAAAAAGGATTCATAAAATTCAGCAATGAAGTCAGCTGGACCTAGGCTTTTCTTTTTTGGAGACTATTTAATACTGATTCAACTTTGTTATATACTATTGTTCTATTCATACATGCCTGATTCACTGTAGTATATTACATGCATTCAGAAATTTGTCCATTTCTTTTAGGTTTTCCAGTTTGTTAGTATATGGTTGCTTGTAGTAATCTCTAATAATCTTTTGTATTTTATGCTATCTGCTGTAATGTCCCCCTTTTAATTTCTGATTTTATGTTATCTTGATCTTCTCTCTTTTTCTTAGTCTAGCTAATAGTTCATAAATTTCGTTTATCTTCTCTAAGACTGGCTGATACTAGAGGTAAATTGTGGTATGAAGACTCTGCTAGAGGTCTTTTTTTCCTCTCTCTGTCTCTTATGGAAGAAATCAACAAATTTTTAAAAATGAAAGAAACAAAAATAGAGAAGCCTATGCTAACAGACCCTCTGTCTGTTGCCTACAGGAAATGCATCTTTATTTTTTTTTTTTTAAATAACTATTTTATTTTTTATTTATTCATTCATTGATTTTTTTTTTTTAATTTGACCAGAGAGAGACAGGGGGTTGGAGAGAGAGGGGGAGAGGAAGTGAGAAAGCAAGCCCCCCGCCCCAGGACTCGAACCCTGGTTGGCCATGTGGGAGTGTCCAGCACCTTAACCACCACACCACCTGCTGGTCCCAGGAAATGCATCTTATGGATAAAGACATACATAGACTAAAAGTGAAGGGCTAAAAAGGTATCCATGCAAAGAGAAAAAGGACTTGATTTCAGAAGGCAATGCATGGAGATTTTTTAGCTGACTCTAAGTTTTACTTAATTGTACTCCAGTCTTGTTTAGTCTTAAAACTGAGGGGTCTCTAAACTTAGGCATGGATCTGTAGCATGGATCTTGTGTACTCAGTGATTTTCATCTAGTCTGATTCACCTTTTCACGTTTTGCTCTCTGCATCCCACTTCTTCCTCCTCTGAGTTCCAAGTTCAGGCTCAGGCTTGTAGAAACCACATAGGTACTGATGGAGTGTGGTATAGCAGACCCACACTTGTGCTCTAACAGTGGAGACAACCTGCTTTTATCTTGTTTGTACTTCATACCAACCCCTGTTGGCAGATGCTTAAGGAGAAGGAACAGCCCCAACATCTACATAGAAAATGACAGGGGCATGAAAGTAGGATAATCTTGAATCAGACTCGTGCAGTTCTTTGGGACTCTTGGCATTGCTTTCACCTGACATCGATTTTTAAAAAATTTCTTCAAGTTATTTTTTAATTAAATTTTATTTATTATCATAATCTTTTTTATATTACATAAATCACATATATCTTTATAGTATATTGTATTTCTTTTTCTAGCATGATTACTATGCATATATATCAACCAAAACAAAGACATTACTATTCACATCATCATCATCAAATAGCTTTTCATCATTTTTTTCAGATTATTATTATCTATTCTCATTATTTTTTTAAACATTTAATCACTATATATCATTTGGTTTATATAAAGAATTTACCCAACATGAAATATTTCTCAGACCAGTCCAGTTGAGAATACTGTATACATGTCATCAACAGGTAATAAATAATTTCTGTGTCCCTCTAATGTCATGTCTCACTATTTTTTCTATTGCTATCCTTCTCTACACTCTTCCCTTCTACCACCCCATTCCACACTGTCTTTACCATCCATAACTATTTTCACTGCTTTTATGCCCTCCAATATTTTGATCTCTACCATAAAGTGCAGATAGTTGGTATATATTAAGTGGATACATACAATATCTTTCTTTCATATCCTGGCTTGCTTCACTCAGTAATAGATCCTCTATATTTGACCCTTTTCTATTGAATGCCAGGGTCTTGTTGGTTTTTATGGCTGAGCAGTATTCCGTAGAGTATATGTGTCATACTTTTTCAATCCATTCACCTGTTTGTGGGTCTTTGGGTTGGTTCCATGTCACCTGACATCAATTTCTGACAACCCACATGCTTACTAAGATTCTTGTGTTGTTTTGACCTGAGAAGAGCAGTATTGTCCAAACTATTACAGTGCTAAATATTTTATTGTTTTTAATTGTTATGGAGATAACACCACCTTGAAGTCATGCAAGCTCAATTTTTCAACATTAATGTTCAAACATACATTTATAAAAATAGGAGAGTGCCTAGATTTTGTTCTTGGACCATTGATTTTTATCACTACTACTAATGATAACCATGACATCTACTAGTTAAAACTGCAAATTAGATAAAATTGGTTATATCAGTAGTTAATAAGAATGAAAAAAAATTAAGCTTAGTAGTACTAAGTACTGTGATCTTTTGAAAGTATTTGCCATAGTATTATGGAACAATGTATTTACAAATAACCTAATTAGAAGGAATTCCTAACTAAAACTGCTACAGATTATAGAAACCTTTCCTCAGGTAATGAGTGCCACGTTTTCACATGATTCTTTACAAAAGTTTGGTTTTGCTGATGTTCTTATGGATCTAGTGAGTCTAACAATGATTAACATGATTTTAATTTCCTTGGAACAAAGCTACTAAATTGCAAGTTTTAATTTGTATGTTCAGTTACTTACGTTGAGAGACCCATTCTGTAGTAATGTCCTTCTGTTTAAAAATCTTACTATTGCAGTGATGTAGATTTCTGAAGGGAAAATAAAGTGGGCAGCCTGAGCAGAGTGCCAGATGGTCCAGCTTTGTGAAGGGAGAGATGTAAAGCAGGTGAAATGCCTGGTAGTGCTTCCTAGATTACAACAGCCTGGGAGCAACGAAGGATCAGCACCAGTCTGAATCTTTCCTGCTAGCTAATTCTAGGGACTTGTAAACTTTGTAGGGCTGTTCACAAATTGGGAAGATTGAGTAAATCTTTGAAGCTGATTACAATTTAGTTTCCTAATTGCATGTACTATTGCTCTAAGTTACCTAAAGGCTAGAATACCTGGAGATTGAAATATCAATTTAGTGGAGTGTTATGATCTAGTCTAATAATTATCAGTAAGTATAAAATTTTCTATTTTTGCATGTAAGTTAAAACCTTTTGACTCTTGAGAATACTGAGATTTTGAGGGAATTCTAGGCAAATAAAAAATCTGAATCTGGGTATTTATAAGTAGTACTGGGGGCTTTGGAATCATATGATACCCAGAGAATGCAGAAAATAGCACTAAGTAATCATTCATCCATCCAATAACTATTCACTAGTCCTTAGAAACATCAAATATTCTGCTGGGTCTTGGAAAAGACACGGATAGTCTTAGTCTTCAATGACCGTATGACTTTGGTGAACAATTATTACTATTTTTAACAATAATTTCTAATTTCCACATAGTGTACCTATTGTGGAGTACAGTGCAGATTTTCAAAACATGTATATAATGTATGGTGATTAAATTAGGGTAAAATCATATCTATCATCAGCCATAAGAAAAGATGAATTACTGTCATTTGATGCAAAATGGATAAATCTAGAGGAAACATTGCTAAGTGAAATCAGTCAGACACTGAAGAACAATTTTTTACTTGAGTTTTTTATTTTTATAAAATAGGGCTACCTATGTGGTACCAGGGACTCCCCTGTTCTTGGATTTTTCCAAGTGGTGTCCATATCTACTCATTAGGACTTTGTTGGTGTACCAAACTTAATCAAAGCACAGTCTGATCAACAACAGTTCTAAATTTTCTAGCATGCTTTTACTGGAGGAAAGTAGGTCTTGAGAGAGTTCTTTTAGTTCACCCACCCTAATTTTTGACTATTCATCTACACCAAATACTTTAATGTGAGAACTAGTTTCACAATTTAGTAGGAACTATAGTGGGACTATTAAGTAGTAGGTAGGCATTTCTTTCTACTCCCCATCAACAGAAATTAATACTGTGTTATTGGAAAAATGTTCTCAAAAATACTTTTACAGGACTCACCTCTACAAAAGAATTAGATTTATATTGACAAGCTGCTCATGAGAAAGAAAAAATATTTTTGTTCTTTTTTTGTGATTATTTTTATACCTGGAATTGTTTTCTTTCTTTTTTTTTTATTAATTTATTTATTTTACATTTATTCACTGAACATCATTACAGCATACAAAATGCAGTTTGCCATTCAAAATACACTGTGTAGTGGCTTAGTCATACATAATATCATCAACAAATAATTTTCCATTTCTTGTGTCACACACATGTGTATGTGTGTGTGCATAAATATATATATATATATATTCCCTCCCAAAAAATAAATATATATTCCCCCCCTTATTTCTCACCCTCTGCCATTTCCCACCCTCCTTCCACAATATCTCTGGTATCTGCAATTGCTTTCCATTATTTTTTTCTGCCCCCAAATTCTATTGCTTAACAAAATATCTTAATTGATCCAACTACTTTAAATAGCAAGTTCAGCTGATATATAAATATCTGTGAACAAATGTTTGACTTTAGGCATAAAACTGTGAATAGAATGAGCATACTATAAAATAGCACCTAGCTGAGGCTGTATAGCTTACCGTAGTCTTTAAATAGGTATATTTGATGGGTTATACATTTCTTGCTAATTTTCAGATGTTCTATCTGAGCATTCAGGGATGTGCAGGAGGAGGTGATCTGCAATCTCTTGGTTGTTCTGTTTTTATCTCTTTGTGCACCAGATTCAGTGGGTGTTGAAGAATATGTTGGCCCTAATAGTATTTGGATGTTTGGCTACAGTTCCCTTAGATCTGTCTAGACACTCAATGTGTGGAGACGGAGCAGCAAAGTGCTCATGTAAAAGAAAAAGGAAAAGAAAAGAGAGAAAGAGAAAAAACAGAGAAAGAGAAAAAATAGAAGAAAACATTTTATTTATTTATTTATTTATTTATTTATTTTATTTTATTTTTTGAGAGGTTTTTCACTATAGGGCACGTGCGCTCGCCAGACAGAGAGAGACAGAGAGACAGAAAGCGAGAAATCACCCCCCAGAGGGGATGGCAATCCCTTCTCCTCCATACTCCTCTTGGGATCTTGGGCACGTACGCACACGCGCCCAGCGTGGGTTTTAAGCCACCGGGTCCGGGACGCGAACCGCGGTCGACTACGTGGGAGTCCAGCGACATAGCCATTACGCTAACTGCTGGTTCCCTATTTTTGAAAACCAAGTGGCACACTGCACGTAAGCATTAGTTCTCAAATGCAATGGAGGAATCTTCTTCTGAAGGCCTGCCCCTTGTCTCTCCAAAACGAGAGGGAGAAAGGGGATTATTAGCAAGATACAGGAGGATCTGAAAGCCAAGAGAATACTTTACCTTAAAAATTTAAAAAAAGAAAAATTCAAAACCATGAAAGTAAGAGAGAGGCAGAGAGAGACAAAAAAAAAAAAAAAAAAAAAAAGACAGAAGGATACAGGGGGCACCCTGCCACTTGAGACTGGGGGCCAGAGGCTGAATTATCAGTAGATGATCTTCATTTCTCTTATTTTCCGAAGGCACTACTTCTCAGCTGCAATGGAGGAGTCCTCTTCTGAAGGCCTGCCCTTTGCCTCTCCACTCAAGATGGGGCTGGAGGCTGAATTATCAGTAGATAATCTTCATTTCTCTTATTCCCTAAGAGCACTAGTTCCAGCAGTAATGAAGGAGTCTTCTGTTCTGTTTTTAAAATATTTGTTATAGGGCATGCATGCCAAAGAGAGAGACAGAGAAAGAGGAAAAGAGAGAGGGAAAAGTGAGAAAGCACTCCCAGTGTGGACAACCATGCTGCAGTCTCTTCTCCTCCATTCTTTCCTTGGGATTCCTGGCACACAGGCACACCAGCCAGATAAGCCCTTCAAGCCACTGGGCCAGAGACTCAAACTGGGCAATTGGCCTTCAGGGATCCAGCTACTAAAACCATCATGTCACTCTGTCTGGCCCAGGCTTTTTTTTTTTAAGTGACTAAGATTTCAACATTTATTTTATGCAGTGTGTGTAGGTGGAGGAAGCTACAAAGAAAAAACAAAACATACCACAAACAATTTTTGTTTATTATAAAAACAACAGCGAAGAGTTAGAGGCCGAAAATAAAAGTCATATTTTAATAGTTAATAAATATTCACTAAGTAAGCATTGCAGGTAAGGCCACTGTGTTGAGCACTGTAGGAGATACCAAATGACCATGACCACTGATTTCTTAACAGATTTAAGGTTTCTATGACAGTGGTAGATATGAAAGGTTAAAAAGTGTTCAGGCAAAGAGAGGGCACCTAAGCGGTATGTGTTTGGGGATTGGCGGTGCAGTTGAGATTAGAGAAAGGGATAACTAACGAGTTTAAATGCAGAGATGGCAGGAGTGCAGAGATAGAAATGGACAATAATCTTGTGTGAGGGAATGAAGGACAAACGGGAAAATGACTGGTAAAGCTAGAAAGATAGGATGGGAAAATGTTAGAAGTTTGTAGATGTTTCTTACAGAGAAAAGTCTGTCTTTGTAACATTCATTTAGTTTATTTGTATGGTCATCAAATTTTATCCAAGTATCTATTATATGTGCTTTTTCAAAAGTCACTGCAATGAAATAATTCTCATAAATCTCTAGTGTAGCAAGTCTTACAGGATCAAAAAAAGAGAGAAAAAAAAAAGAATAAAAGTTAAGCTTTAAACATATGGATGAAAACCAGGTGGTTTTCCAAAGCAACATTTTTCTCCACAGGCATGTAGTTTTGATGCGTTGCCTTTTAACTTTCTAGTGGATTAAAGATAAAACTTCAGAGCTGAAACAGATCAGTAATTAGATTTTTCCCCATTTCTTTACTTTAAGGAAGAAAGTAGACTACTCTCTATCTCCAGTTACTTTATTTTTGGCTCACCTTATAGCTGTTGAGCTTTGAGATATTTCGTGTTTAGATTAAGCATGCCTTTGGGCAAATTTGATTTTTATCAGAGTAATTCCAAACCCTGTCGCATTCACAAAGATAGAGGAAAGAGCTTGTTTTTGATCACTCTAGTAGTATAAAACCAGTGCTTTTTTTAGTTTTTGAAAGTAAAATCTTGGATGATATAATTATTATTATAGTTATGGTCAAGCACTTGCTGGTTAGAATTATAAAAAGTCACAAATGATTAACAGCATCAAAGCTTGCTTATTATTTTTGTGATTAATAGTAAACCTACTTGAAAGTTCAGATTACATTTACTTTATGTATGAGTTAATTTCTTAATTTTAAAATTATTAAGAAAATATCAGATTAGATGAATGTATATGAATGTATGATGAAATCCGTTTTTGGTTTTTTTTTTTACATTTTTTGGGAGGTTATGAAATGAAATTGCTAGTATATTTCTAATTATCAGTTTCCAAAATCAATCATCTACTCTAATTGTGCTCTATTCATTTATATTAATAATTATAAAATTTCATGCTGGAAATTGCTTCATTTATTGAATATATAGCTGGAAAAGGATGTGTGCTAGACAGTTAGCTAGTAATGAGCAGGCTGCCCTAAGAGAATAGCAGG
Organism: Tupaia belangeri chinensis; assembly: GCF_000334495.1. Lineage (NCBI taxonomy): Eukaryota > Metazoa > Chordata > Mammalia > Scandentia > Tupaiidae > Tupaia > Tupaia belangeri. Next base: position 1,177,564 of record NW_006160214.1, read on the forward strand.
ACACATGTCACATCAAGCACAATTTATCAGGAGTTACAACCAGACCCTCCATGGAAATGCCTTCTTCCCACCCAGCTCCTGGCACCAGGAAGGTGAGGCAAATACCATTTTTCTTCCTTGATACCTGAGGAAGACACATAGGGATGATTGTAAATTTCCCTCTTATCATTTCTCATAAATACAAAAAGACCCAACCAGACATTTTGGCCAACATCCTGATTCCCACTGGGGCAATAAACTAATTGGGCAGTTCATCCTAATAAGAATGCTCCTATTATTGCGGCTTACACTGGGCATGTGCAGTTAGGTAATCAAATTCCTCAAATTCTACACTTGTGAGAGAGCTGCACAAATGCAGGAATAAGCCTGCAAATTCAAAGGAAGAACATAGATAGTATGACAGATCTCCCACTGTTAAATATTCATTGTCACCTCTGGTAATAAACACCTAACCAGTTCCAAACACAGTTGATACCTAGCAACCTGCCCGCCCAAAAGTCTTTTGGGTGTACTTCTTTTCTAAAATCTTTCATCCCTATTAAATTCTCTTTTCTACCTAGTTTTACTATGGTTGTGGCTTTATTTTGCACGTAGGGACAGGTCTCTAATTTTAGTAATCTGGACCCAAAGAACCAAGGATTTTTACATAACACAGCTCAACAGTCCCAGCCTATGACAGATGCTTTTTATGTGCTGATAAACTCTTAAGATTCTACAAACTTTGGGCCAGCTCTAGGGCTATACTAATGCGATAAGACTCACAAGGAAATGTTCTTGGGTCCCTGTCCCAGGAACCCTCTGAGCATGCTGGGGCCCTGGTTGAAACTGAGGATCAACTGTGGCATGAGGACTCTGTTGTGGTTTGTCTGTCTCTCTCTCTCTGTTGTGGAAGAAATAAACTTAACAAAAGGAAAGGTCCTTTGGACTAAAAATAATTATTATAAATTAGTGTAATAGAAACACACTTCTTTTGCAGTTTTTATTACTAAAATGAGTTTTCTTTTGCAATATTTATATATTTGCTAAATTTTTATTTATTTATTTATATTAGCTTTTTCTACATTATGCAAGCATTTCTCTGTTCTTAACTCTGTTGACCACTTAGGTTTGATTTTACAATGTTTGGTTTAAACTTGAAATAAGAACCTTAATTTATAATTTACATTTTCCTTTCTTTAGTTTGGTGAAGAAATTTTTTTATTATTAAGATGTCACTTCAGTATCATGTTGAAATAGAAAATTTTTCATGAATTGTTAATTATAATTAAGTCTGATAATTACCTTAAAAAAGGATGCCATGCCTATTGTCAAATGTTCAGTATTTGAAATGAATATTACTGATATAAATGACATAAATTGCACTCAAACTGTCTCCATTAATGAGAACTGAACAAGAGTCTCTTGTATATATACCTTGAATAAATAGAACAGCTAACATACTTATCTACACCAGGAAATAGACTTGATAGTTTACAATTTCCATGTTGAGGGTGAGACATTGAATATATCTTTAAAAAGTATAAAAATAACTGTTTTGTCCCCTTGGAAAACACGATGATTTCTTCTCAACAAAATTGCGATAAAAAGTACCTCTGCAAGAAAAAAATCAGTCAATCCAATTTCCCACAATTAATATTGTTGCCTAAAGAATGGAAGCAATTCATCTTGATTGGGTTCCTAGATTACATTTCTTCATATCAGACTTTAGATTTGTTTAGAAGGATGGAGAACTACTCAGATTTAGTGCAGTTACTAACTACTCAAGGCTATCTGTAGTCTCTTTGTTCTCATGCTAAGATTGGAGTGCTTAAAATTGATAAGGTTAACTTACATTGTAAAATTAAGGATGTATATATGTGGTTAGTAATCTAGGTAGATAACTACTTCATAGATATGAAATACCATTTTTGGGGGGTCATATTTTCTCATTCCATAAACACTCTAAGCTGATTTGAATCCCTGAAGGTTGTCTTAACGATGTGCTTGGAGAGAAACTGGAGTTCCTAGAATCTCAGTCTTATAGCACAACCGGTATCGATGGAAAATTACACAGAAGAAACAACAATATTTTATATGACTAAGCTCTGGTAGATGAAATGTTTATGAGTTCCAGAGAATATTGGTAATTAGTATCCATGATTATAGACAGAGGATATAGCTATATATAACCGTATGTAGCTAAGCACTTTTGACAGAATGCAATAGAAAAAAAAAAAGCATTTTGAGGTTTATTTTTTTCTCCTTATTGATTTGAATTCAAAGGTTAGTTCTATCAGTATCAGCATTCTACTGCATAAAAGATCATTCAGGAAAGTGCACAAGACTAGCATGTCTAACATTCTCTACTCAGTTGAGAAACTGATGATGTAGAGAATCAATAGACATTTGCCTCTCATTTGTACCCGTTAGCTTTCACCAAATTCTTGTTCCTAATAATTTCAGGGCCTATGAGATAAAGTCACATTTAATATTTCTACTTGATATAGATGATTTTAACTAGGAAGATATTTTGTGATTAAGACAATCCACTGTATGCAAACTATAGGTCAAATACATTTGTCTTAAAACAAAGATTCCAAAGACTGTTTGTACTTAAACATATCTATCAAATAGACCCAGTGAGTTACAACTGGTATAAGCATTTTATGAAGTAAATCATTTTTACAATTTTAAATAAAGTAATTTTGAAGAATTTATCCGATTGAGCACATATAGTAGCTATTTTCTTCTACTTCTAATATGGAGAATACCTTTTTATTTAAAAATGGAAAATAATAAAGAAGTGATAAGATTTTAGAAATCATCAGGTTGTAAATGCTACAGTTTGTGATGTCATTGCTGAAAAGAATTTAAGCTGAATTCTTTATTGTTTTCTGATTAATTGCATTGTTCTAACTTCCCACTCTACATTTTAAAGATAGCATATTTTATTTTATTTATTTTATTTTATTTTTTAAGGTTTTGGTCACAGGGCATGTGCACTCACCAGAGAGAGAGAGAGAAAGTGAAAAATAATCTCCCTGGGGGTTGGACAAGCCACAATTCCTTCTCCTTCAGAGATTTTAGGCAGGCACACACATGTGTCCAGCATGATTTTCAAGCCACCAGGTCTGGGACTTGAACCGCAGTTTGTCATATGGGTTTCCAGTGTCTTGATCACCATGCCACCTGCTGGAGCCACAACTGTATTTCCCTTTTTATTTATCAGAGCGCCTAACACAGAGCATTGCATATAGAATAAAATTATTGAAGTAAATTACTATGAAGGAGTCATGTTCACAAAAGCTCTCATTATACCTTTTGATAATGGATACATTGAAAGGAGAATAATGAGCTCTATTTTGTATAATCTTATTTGGCAATCCCAGCAAACTTTCCAAGACTGTCATTTAGATTTTTATTTAAAGTTAATGGCTGAAGCTACTATATTACATCTTATCAGCAATATGGGAAATCACCTAGTATTTGATGCATTAAGGAAGCAATGTACATTTTGGACACATAGTGTTCTGGGTTACACTAGTACTTCTGCCGAATTAGTGTAAGGAAACTTACTAGGGTAGTTTGATAACATAACTAACCACCAGAAGTCTATTTTTCTTTTTTCTAACCAAATGAGTTTTGTTGCGTAATAAGCCACCTTACATCTTTCAACTAGAAAAGCACTACATTTGATTAAATTTATTACAAAATGAAATGGACCCTAATTAAAATGTGCTTTGGGAGAGGAACACCAGAATTCTATTCAATTAATAAAAACATTTTAGAGTCCAAAGTTTATTTACTTTTGACATCTATTATGCCATGAATTCACAGGGAATAGGTTCCAGAAGCTCAGGCTCCTTTCCATTGGTCCTTGCAAACTGTCCTCTTTGTGGAACAGGGTGGGTGCTTCAGATCTTACCCTTTGGCTTTCTTCTTTACCTGGTTAATTTCCTTCACATGTTTTAGGAAGCTATCTCTGCTCTGAAATTCTTACTAGGCTCTACATACACATTAATTCTCTTCATTTTTGCCCTTAATTTGTTTGTTTACAACGATGACAACGGTAATGTAAATTCTTACAGTTTTGTCATGGTAACATTGGGGGGCATTCCCTTTTTAAACAGTACTCATTCCCTTGATGGCTACAATATCACCTTTCTTATAGATTCACACATAAGTTGCCAAAGGAGTGACTCCATGTTTTCTTTTTTTAAAAAATTTATTTATTTATGTAATTGTATTTATTCATTCATTTATTTTAATTTGACCAGTGAGAGATGCACAGAGAGAAGAGAAGGAAAGTGAGAAAGTATGCCACCAGGTCCAGGACTCAAACCTCGGTAGGCCATGTGGGAGTGTCCAGCACCTTAACCACCATGCCACCTGCTGGTCCCCGACTCCATGTTTTCTAAAAGGCCTGCAGAGCATATGGTGGGTGCTTCAAAAAACCCTTTCTGTTTGTCATTTAGGTTAATTACTGAAAGATGGAGGTTCTGACCAAAAGCAGAAGTTTATTTTTGTTATGTTCTTTGACTTAAAAATTGTAGCTCAAATTTCTTGTGTGTAGTTGGATAATTATCCCGCTAGTATCTTGTTTACTGGTGTGTCTCTTGCATAGATCTCTTGCATATTATAGCAATTTAAAAAGTGCAATGCGGGGACCAGTAGATGGAATAATGGTCATGTTGGTGGACTTCCCATAGTTGCAGTTTGAGTCCCAGACCTGGCGACTTAAAACTCACATCAGAAGTGTGTGCACACATACGCACCCAAGATCCCAAGAGGAGAATGGAGGACGAGGGATTGCCGTGTGGCCATCACTTCTGGTGGGGGTAACTTCTCACTTTTTCTCTCTCTGTCTCTCTGGCAAAGTGCACACGCTCTGTAGCAAATCTCTCTCTCTCTCTCAAAAAAAAAAAGTACAATGAGAACAGATCAAACAGTAGTGCTTAAAAGAGAGATTTGACTTATTGTCTCTATACTTACTCACTCTGGCAAATGCTGTCTTTGCTTTATCCTGTTAAGGGTTTCTGAGTTTGACATATCTGCTAGGTCACCACAAGAGGGTTTTTGTGATACTTTCTTTCCCTGATTTCTTTTTTCTCAGTAGTATAGGAAGGTTGGTTTAAAAATAATAATAATAAAAAAAAAACAAATCATTCAACAAATTAAAATTTGGGGAAAGAGAACTTTTCCATTTTAATTTCAACAACTGCTAAATCACTATCAACATTTATTAGAGGAGAGAGTTGTTTAAATCAGGAAATCTGCTTCTTCCCTGAATAGGATAAGTCCTGTAAATACAGTAATTGGATGTTTAAAGTTATTTTCACCTTGAAAAGTAACTTTTAAGTGTATTTTTGCTTTTTATCAACATATGATACTTTTACTGGGGAGTAGATTTGTAAGAAAAATGTTCAGATAATTGTCAGTTGAATTCTTCCCTGTTAGGATAGTGGGCAGACAGGGTTATACTTGTTTTGTCTCTGTATAAAAATACTTTATTTCTTCAAGCATTATGCAACCAATGGGACTCAGCTTTTCTGTATAGGTAGATTAATTCTTGCCATACACTGATTGCTCAGGCTGATGTCAAGCTTTGGAGCCAGGAATAAATAAATGCCTTGTAGCCAGATATAAATTCAGTTCCTGAATTAAAAAATATTAAGCCACTTAATGGCATAAGCTTATAGAAGGTGTTCAAGTTTAATTCAGGCTCTGGTATTTGAAAGTCTCTTATGACTTTCCTACTTCCTTTTGCTTCAGGACATTGAAATGATCCTGACTCAGAGACAAGATATGCATATTTATATAAGCTTTATGAGAACAACTAACCTTGAAAAAAATGCAGAAAACTTAGAGATGGCTGAGTTATGCTTACTTTTCAAATTCCCAATAGTCTTTTATTTTCTGAGTAGCGATTTAAAATCCTGTGAGTGAAGAGCTTTCAAAAGAGGCATTTATTAATGTGCTCAATATATTTATTTATGACCAAATATATTTTAAAAACAACACATGTCCTAGATTTGGAAAATGTTAGAATTTTTAGTGTCATTTTACTTGCTCTAGAAGATGTATATTCTCAGTCAGTATTTTAATTTTGAGTGGAGAAAAAGAAAGAAAGACAATAAAAGGAAACCCACTGAAGTATTTTTAGCTTACAGTTGTTTATTCAGAAATATCTTTACCAGAAATCATAAATAGCATTTCTGTAAATTACACATGAAATGATCATTGATTTTTATAATAATGATTTTTAGTTATTGCTATATTTTGAAGAGTCTCTCAATTATTAAAGAAACATCATTATTAGATTAGTTCCAGAGGTAAGCATTTAACATGTATCCTTTCAGGGTTAAATGCTTCATTCACAGAGATGTCTTTTGAATCTGCTCATGCCTGGGAAAGCATGGTTTTAAAGGTTTTAAATATTCCTTATGATAGCACATGCTACTAGGTCATCGGGAAAGTCATGACATATTTTTCTATGCAACATGTGTCATGACTTTTCTGACAACTCAATAGATTGAAAAGGATTCTCTTTTCTCTCTCACAAGGCTTCAATGTGTCAGAATAGCTTATAAGCAGGTCTGGATACCAACGGATTGACCTTGATCATGACTGGTTTTGAGATTCAGTCTTTGATCTGGTTTTGACTGTCTTCTGCATTGGTCTTCTATGTGTCTGTTTCCTTGACTCCTTCCACCTTCAATTCATCTTTCACAATTTTTTTTTTTTTGGAGAGGTTTTCACTGTAGGGCGCGTGCGCTCACCAGACAGACAGAGAGAGACATAGAGACAGAAAGCGAGAAATCACCCCCCAGGGGGGATGGTCACGCCGCAATCCCTTCTCCTCCATTCTCCTCTCGGGATCTTGGGCACACATGCACACGCGCCCGGCGTGAGTTTTTTAAGCCACCGGGTCCGGGACATGAACCGCGGTCAACTACGTGGGAGTCCAGTGACATAGCCATTACGCTAACTGCTGGTTCCCCATCCTTCACAATTTTGAAAACATAATATTTCTAAAATATACTTTCATTTGTACCACACATTTATGCTCAGGACCCTGCCATATGTTCCTCCTCTTCCTTCCCCAATTGCCTCCACACACCTCTCCCCATCCCACATTGTCATTTCTGTTCTGGTTGGCATCTAAGTTTGAAGGCATGGATGATAAAAGAGGGAACAGAGTATCCAGAGGAAAACCATGGAGATAGAGATTAAAAAAAAAGGAGATAAAATAATAAAAAGAGACAAATTTTGGATTTTGGACACTCAAGACAGATTATTTACATTGTAGTTAATTTGCATCCTTTGTTAGAAAGTGTGAATTATTTTGCAGGTTTTGAAACCAGTGAATATAATATTTTTAGAAAACGTTATTTTGATGATCTAGTTAACATCTCTCTCCAATATTATTGTAATTTTAAATTTCCATTCTGCATAATTATACCTGAATCTGAAAATATGATAGTAGAAGAAACTATCTTATGGAATCTGACTCGGAAGGCCCATTCTACTCTTTGGTCTCCATGAGGCTATGATCTGTGGATAGTACAAATGATTCTGAAGAAATATATAAATTGAGCAAGAGAAAATTGTGATTGGAGCAGTTTATCATTTTCAGCACCTTTAACTTCCCTATGTGATGTTGATCTTTACTTTCTGCACTTTCTGTAACATCTTATCTCAGACATTTTACTGCCTTTTACTATTACCCCCAAAAGACCCTCCCTTTCTTAAGAAGTTAAACTTTATCGAATTCTATTATATGTCAACTTTGTTTACATTCTAAATTTTTTGAAAAATAAAACACAGATACAGAAAGCCATCCAAATCTAATGTCTGACTTAATGAACTCCTGTAAGTTAAATGTCACTCACATCAAGAAATAACTTTTTGGGAACCAGCAGTTAGCCTAATGGCTATGTCGCTGGACTCCCATATAGTCGACCGCAGTTCGCGTCCCGGACCTGGTGGCTTAAAACTCACGCTGGGTGCGTGTGTGTGCGTGCCCAAGATCCCGAGAGGAGAATGGAGGAGAAGGGATTGCGGCGTGACCATCCCCCCTGGGGGGTGATTTCTCGCTTTCTGTCTCTATGTCTCTCTCTGTCTGTCTGGCGAGTGCACACGCCCTATAAAAAAAACCTCTCCAAAAAAAAAATAAAATAAAAAATAAATGAAATAACTTTTTCAGCTATCTAAGTAGCTTCTTCCATTTGCTACATGCTCCATGCCTTTATAATTCATACTCCTGCCATTATCTTGACTTTTATACAAATGGCTTCCTTGAGATAGAGATTTCTTTTTCTTTTCTTTCTTTCTTTCTTTCTTTTTTTTTTGTTTTTGTAATTTTATCATTCAAATATATGTTAGTTTACACTTAAAAAGATTTAACATGCATTTTGGGACTAGCAGATGGCATAATGGTTACATAGTTGGATTGCCACATAGTTTACCATGATTCAAATCCTAGACCTCGCAGTTCAAAACTCATGCCAGGTACGTGTGTGTGTGTGTGTGTGTGTGTGTGTGTGTGTGCGTGCGTGCATGTGTGTGCATCCAAAATCCTAGGAGGAGAATGGAGAAGAAGGGATTATGGCATGGCCATCCCATCTGGGTGGGAGGGGGAGTGATTTCTCAGTTTCTGTCTCTCTGTCTCTCCGGTAAGCATATATGCCCTCTAGCAAAAATCTCTCTTTTAAAAAAATCTATATTTTCTTATTCCATTCCTTTCATTTTCTTACAATGCATCTGTTGAAGAACCTGGGAAATTTGATATATAGAATTCTCCACTCTCTGACATTCGATGATACTGTGCTTGCACAGATCAACAGGTTTCTTTGCCATAGTTATTTTTGGCAGGCTGGCTGCTTAATGTGGAGGCTGGATCTCACTCAGGTTTGATCTCTTTAATAACACTATACATAATATTTGGGATGATTATAAGAAGTACACAATGCCTAATTTCTTTCTTTTTCTGATTTTGGTAGCCATTAATATTTAATGCTCCTATCACTCATTAGCAGTTGTAAAGTGGTGTTTTCTAATGCTATAATTAAAAAAAATTATTCATTAGAATTCCTTTATTAAAATTCATTTTGTATTTTATTACTTAGTGGTATAATTTAAAAAAAACTGCAAAAATACTTGTTTCTATCCCTTTCTTTACTAATTTTCTTTTTTAAATAATTACTTTATTGATTTTATTTATTTATGTATTTTTTAATTTGATGAGAGAGAGAGAGAAAGAAGAGAGAGGGAAAGTGAGAAGGCAAGCTGCCAGGTGCAGGACTTGAACTGTAGTCATCCATGTAGGAGTCCAGCACCCTTAACCACCATGCCAGGTACCAGCCCCTTTTTACTAGTTTTCTAGGTGAGTAAGTTCCCTATCATTATCTAAGGCTGACCTTTTTTTTTTGATAGGTTTTTGCTATAGGGCGTGTGTGCTTGCCAGAAAGACAGAGAGACAGACAGAGAGACAGAAAGTGAAAAATCACCCCCACCCCCCAGGGGATATGGCCATACTGCAATCCCTTCTCCATTCTCCTCTTGGGATCTTGGGCACGCACACACATGTGCCCAGTGTGAGTTTAAGCCACTGGGTCTGGGACTCGAACCATGGTCGACTACATGAGAGTCCAGCGACATAGCCATTTTGCCAACTGTTGGTCCCAGACTGACCAATTTTCAAAGTGTTATTATGAATTTATAAATTGAAACATATTTGATAGTTTTCAGTTCATTGCAATTTGCATCACTGTTGAAACTCACACACTATATTATTAATGTTTATTTAATTCTCATTTGATTATGTAGTTTTTATTATTTTTATAGGGATGGTATCTTCAGTAACTGAGTCTTTTTCTGATAAATTTCATTCTTCTGTTTTTTTACTTTTTTCTTAAAGATTGTAAGTGGTTGGGAACCAGCAGTTAGCATAATGGCTATATCGCTGGACTCCCACATAGTCGACTGCGGTTCGCGTCCCGGACCCGGTGGCTTAAAACTCACGCCAGGTGCGTGTGCGTGCGTGCCCAAGATCCCGAGAGGAGAATGGAGGAGAAGGGATTGTGGCGTGGCCATCCCCCCTGGGGGTGATTTCTCGCTTTCTGTCTCTATGTCTCTCTCTTCTCTCTGTCTGTCTGGCGAGCGCACACGCTCTATAGCGAAAAATCTCTCCAAAAAAAAAAAAAAGATTGTAAGTGGCTTTTTTCTATTGATAAGAGAAAGATATGCTTATCATAAAAATTCATAAAATATGAAAAAGTATTAAAAGAGAAAAATAAAACTAAATCATAATTCTACCACCAAGGCAAACCCTGTAACATTTTGGTAAATACTCCTACCAAATTTTATATGCATAATATCTATAAATAAAATCTTATTCTTTGTTCTAGCTATGTCTTTTAAAATCCAAATATTGTATTTGTGATGAATGTATTTTTATGAAAATAAATATAGGTTGTATCATCTCTTAAAATGTAGGTATAAATGAAGATATATTTAAATGGTTTCTATTTTTTCACTAAAAATAAGGCTATTAAATAATTACTGAAAATAAAGCTACAATAAACAACCTCATTTGTGCTAGAGATGCAAAACATTTCCTGATCTATCCATATTTTTTTATGAATTTCTAAATGGGCAGTGGAATGAAGAGTATGCATCTACTTCTCACCCCACAAATGGTGGACTAATCTAGGCTTCCATAATTGTAGTTTGGCTCAAAGAGATGAGTTCAATAGTAGAAATAAGATTTCTTGCCAACAATTTTGAATCATAAAAGTAATAAACTGTTCTAGTCACTGACAGCTTGAGTTGGGGAATTGAGCTGCCATATTTGACTGAAGAATAAGAAGAAATAGTGAGTATACAGAAAAAAGACGGAGCATACTGGGCATTTAGTACATGCCACTCACTGTTCTGACTGCTTGGGAAACATCAGTGAATAAAAACAAAGATCTCTGCCTTCATGAAGTGCACATTATAGAAGAGAGAGACAATAAACAATTGACATTTTAAATGAATATAGCATATTGAAGTGCTGCAGAAAGAAGAGTAGAATAAGGGGGACTAGGGGGACAGGTTGCAGGGTTGGATGATCAGGTTTTTAGGACATTGATGGAAAGCTGCTTTTTTTGGGTCAGTTTTATAAGTTTGTGTGAACTTTTCCCAGCCTTATTTATTTATAGTACTTGGCTTTTGTGACATTTATTTATTTACTTATTCCTTTTTAATTTGAGTTAGTTTTATTCTGTTTTTATTTTTTTTAGCATTGATGAAAACATTCTTATGCATTAATTTTTAGGTACTTATCCAATTATTTTCATAGGATAATCTCCTATTAGTGGATTACTAGAGCATGCATATTTAAATTCCAACATACTGTTTTAGCTGAATTTGTGTTTTCATTTTCTAACTCCCATAACATTGAGAGAAATGAATTAATATCTTCATGACATATCACCAAACATAAGTATATCAGACACGGTCCAGACAGGAGGTAGGCACCTTATTAGTGATTTGAGTATGGAAAACTTGATATATAGCATTTTAAATGAGATAAAGTGGCTAACTACTAAAAAGGGTAAGAGAATACTAAAATGTACAGAGGAACGGTCTACGCAGTGTGCCTACTCCTCAATTATTACCTCAAGAGTAAAAGGAGTAGTGAACAGGAAGGAACTGAGGAGAAGGTCCTACAGGGCTGAGATTCAGATCTGTGAGGAGAGGGTTTGGCTTCCACTGGAACTTTCTGCCTATCACTGTAGTAATAAAGGAGCTTGATGGGGAATGCTTACCTTGGTAATTTAATAGCCATCCGTTGGCATCACTTGCTGCTGGACTGTCAGGACTGCCACTGGCTACTGGGACCTCTGGAAATCCTTTGTTTTTCTTTCATCCAGGACTCTTGATTAACTGTGCCTAGCAGTGAGCCAACTGGCAAAGCAAAAATGTTTGTGCAGCAAAAACAAGGTGCATTTGGATCTGGGAGGCAATATATTAATATCTGTAAATTTAGTCAGTGTGTCTTTTAAATTCATAGCCAAAATAGCTTTGACATAGTAAAAAATATGGCCAAAAAAGGGATTCTTTTGCTTTTCTCTATACAAAAATAGTGCATTTGGGTACAATCCTATTAGATACAAACTGATTCTGAACATGAGAAAAGTTGCTAAAGTTTTAAAATTTCCATCTTTGGACTATAATTCTGTATCACTATCTGACAAAGTGATGGAATGGTTTGTTTCATCATTCAGTTTTACCACCCAAGTGAAGACCAGCTAGTGCTTGAATCCAGAGAGAATTTTATTGATTTAAGTTTAATACAGTGTATTAATCTTGTTGTGAACAGCCTTTCCTACTCATCAGATTCCCTATATACTGCTTACAATTGTTTTCCATGTGTTACCTGCAAGCCTTTTCAAATGCATTTGTCTCATGGGAATTTAAAAGCTCTAGAAACATTTTTTAGTATGTATTTCAGTGGTTGCAATTTCAAGGTGCAGTAACACCTGGTCAGACCATCACAATTCATCTGCTCTCTCTTGGAGAATGAGTAAATTGTGCATTAAACTAGATATTTTTCTGTATCTCTCTCTTTTCTTATCGCATTTGCTCAGAAAATCATACTCATAAAAAGAAAGAAATGATCATAAATCACTACAAGTGTTAATTTTATAGAATAGTCATCATTTCTGACATTTTAACAAACATAAACCATCCTCTTCTTACCACTTGGTATTACACAGTCTAAGTTCAAACTCACATCATGATCTACCTATATTAGGCTAGCCTATTAAATTATCTCCTTGATTCACTCTTACCTGCCTCCTGTCTGTTCTCCATACTTTTACATCTGTGAGGTCTCTTCACAAATTCTGATCTTGTTACAAATTAACTCTTTTTTTTTTCATTAATTTATTTATTTTTACATTTTTGCACAAACATTTACTTTACATATCAAAAAATTTTAGCTCGTACTCGATAGTTCTTGACAGTTAATAAACAACTTGCAAAATTTCAAAATACTGAATTTTAAAGATCATGTTCAAAGTATTTCTTATAATTTTGTATAATTTTGTTTGCAACTCTTTAACAACAGAGACAGTATGGTTTTAAATATTTTTGAGAAAATATTTACATGTCAACTACTCAAGTTGTTGGAAAGCAAATGCCCAGCA
>NW_006160214.1:1191794-1215072 GCF_000334495.1 Tupaia belangeri chinensis
CGCTGCGCGTGGCGCCGGGGTCCCCGGGGGGGGGGCTGGTCGACTGGCGGGCTGCTGCGTGCGGAGGCGTGAGCCCCGGGGCCGCCGTCCGGCGGGAGCCCTGGGCCCACAAATTAACTCTTCACCAAAATTAAAAACCCTCAATTTTTTCCCCAGCGACCAAGTTCCATTGCAAGGCAGACATCTTCAGCTGCTAATCTTTTTGAATTCTGTACCTCAGTTTCCTGAACCACTGTCCATTTTGCTCAGCTGCATTCATTTTCTTTCTTTCTTTTTTTTTCTCCCCTCCTGGGTTCCTACACATCTTTCTACATCCAGGTTAAAGGTTTCAAGAAGGTGTCTCTTGACACTTAGAAATAATTTCATCTTGGACATCAGTGTTTTCTTATAGCACTTATTTATACAGTTCAAGTATTTGAGGACCTACTGTGTGTAGAATAGACAGTGACAAAATAAAAGATGGATGATTTTACATAAGATGACTGACTTTTCTGATGTAATATTGAGCAGAAACCTGAAAGAACTGACGAAATGAGCCATATGGATCTTTGGGAAAATAACATTTCAGGCCTAGGGTACTGTAAGTGCAGAAGTTCTGGGACAAGGATGTCTGTTATACAGAGGGAACCACAAGGAGGCCTGACTGACAGAAGAGTAAGCAGGGGAAAATGGCTGGATTAAGTTGGGTACTGAAATCGGAGTGAGGTCAGATCATGTAAGACTCTGTAGGACACAGTAAGAATTTGAGGTTTCATTACTGGTGAGACAGCAAGTGAAACATCGTATAAGTATGTATACAATCGAGTCCTTCTGTTTGCTTCCCTATATTCTCATAGAAGAATAAATTAATCCTGTAAACCATAGGAATATGGCATTTTCTAATTAAAAACATTTCACTTTTGCAGCAAAACCTGAAGTATGACAATGGGTTAACCTATTTATTAGTTTGACTTTTGTAGGTAGGAGATATATTTTAGTGAAAAGAAATGATGATTCTTGGAAAAAATCAATTTCTTCTTATCAAATCTCTGAAAATGAAAAAGGCTAACTATTTTTGCCAATCCTTGGAAAATCTTGTATTTAGTGGTGGTTTTTGATCATGTATTAACTGATATTCCAAATTGAACTATTACAACCACACACTGAATTGTTAAAAATCACATTGTGCCTGAATACATGAACCTTATTTGTAATTTAAATTACTGTTTAAAAATTCATAGTAAAAATTTGACAGATGTAATGAAAATAAAAACAGAAGTATACAATTGTTTTCGTTATGGAAAGAACATTTTTTAAAGAGATGAGATCTTAATCATTTTATAGAATAAATTAATATACAATTTGCATAACTCTTTAGCAATTTAATGGGAATTATAAAAGTAATATAAGTACATGCTCTCTAAGATATATGGACTTTTAACAGAGTTTAAAAATAAAACAGTTATTTTAAATTTGTGAATATGATTAGGACTAAGATCAAAGTCAGTGTGAGAAATATAGAAACTACTTATGTGAGGCTCTCAATTGTGCCATAGTTTATTCAGTTAAAGTTGCTAAAGTTATGGCATTTGCTTTATAGTATGTGGCTCATTTTACCTAATAGTTTCTACATGAATTTAGCCCCCAGGCTTAGCGCTATTATGGAAGAAGCAGAAAAAATGAGACAAAAAGATAGAGTAGAAGTGGACACAGGCAGCCTGAGCCTAGGTAGCCCAAGCAACCTGTGCCGCCCAGACAAACTGGACGTCTTTATTTATAGTACAAGAAAACATTACACATGTGTGTTTCATGATACTTCATGGATTGGTTGCCAGGTTACAGACAATAAGAAGCCATTAACAAATCTATAAGAGATTAGTCATACCCGGGGCAAGGTGTATCCCCTGGTGGTAATCCCATCTAGAGTAAATCTCATCTTCCTTTCTAATGCAGAGAACTAGCTGTTAGGTGTGTCTGTTGGAACGCCCCTAGTAATTTCTACCCTTGCTCTGTCTGCAGCCAAGGTCAGGGAAAGACAAGTTACAAGGTTCTGCCAAACCCCAAAAGAGCATGTGGTGTTTGCTCAGCACATGTCCCCACACCTTAGACTCTCTCTCTTAAACGTGTCCCCACAGTTTCTATATGAATTTAAGCAGTGCAATATACTGCAAAACTGAGTGGACTCAATGAAGAGCTATGCCAACTCCTTTCTAATAACTGAGGATGTTATATATCAAATATCTTAACCTACTGCATAGTATAAAATGTATCAAAGGTATCTGAAATGCATTAGAATCCAATGGTAGCATAGATTTTTTCATGTTTCTATTCTCAAAAGTCTTACGTGTCATACATGAAGGCAGTGATGGTGTAGGTCTCCATGTATACTTTGAAGTAATAACACCAGAAAGAGGGGAGGTTGAACCAGAATGAGAGTTTCTGAGAAAGTGTTTTAAAGAGATGTCCTGGAAACAGCAGATGTTGTAATGGTGACGTCTTTGGACTCCCACATAGTTGAATTCCAGACTCTGTGGATTAAAACCCACATGGGGTCCATGTGCTCGCATGCCCAAAATCCTAAGAGGTGAATGGAGGGGAAAGGACTGTGGTATTGTTATCCCCTTGGGGAATGATTTCTTGCTTTCTGTCTGTCTGTCTTTTCAGTGAGCATATGTACCCTATAGCAAAAAGCTATCTGGGGTGGGGGGGAGATGTCCTTCTCCTATCCTTATCAAATATTAGATCTAGATTATTCAGGTTGGATACTTGGTGTTTTGTGAAAAATAGAGTGTGTATTTTAAACACTTCTATGCTTTGCAGAATTTCATTTGAGTTTTAGAAGATATTATAGAACTAGCTAAGAGAACAACAGATGAATAAATAGCTCATTCCCAGTCCTCTCCAAGCCGAGGTCCGCATAGTCTTAAGAAACACCATTTCATCAATGGTTCTTACCTGGTATTCTTCCGTTTATGTATCACCTCAGAATGACCAAAGAACTTAATATTACAGATGTAGGAATGATTCCTTTAATGGTACTTACCCTATCTATTTAGAGTAAATAAATATTTAATGACTCTAAAAGAGACACTCTATTTAGAGTAATAACATTTGAATAGGGCAATTCATTTGCCTGGAGAGGACAGATAGTAAACAAAGCTTGTGTTCAGTACACTTTGATGTGGCCTAGTTACCTGGTCAAGCTGTACAGGTATCCCAGGAGCCCAGATCCTTAGTTTAGCTGTCAAAATATCCCCAGGCAAATCATGTTAAGTGCTTTTGTTGTGACCAGTTCTAATCTAGTGTATTATACTTTATTCCAGCCTTTAAGTGCTTGAGAAAGTTTCAGAAACGATTTGGGAACAGAAATTACCATAGGTGAGCGATGGTGATTGAGAGGGCCTGTTTTTTTTTTTTTGTTTGTTTGTTTTTTGTTTGTTTTTAGACAGAGATTTTTGTTGGAAGGCACATACTCTTGCAGAAAGAGAGAGAGATGGAGACAGAAACTGAGAAATCACCCCACCCCAGGGGATGACCACATTGCAATCAATCCCTTCACTTTCATTCTTTTTTCAGGATTTTAGGCATGCATGTACATGTGTCTGGCATGTTTTAAGCCACTGGGCTCAGGACTTGAACTGTGGTCAACTATACGGGAATCCAGTGATGTAATCATTACGCTGTCTGCTGGTCCCATGTTTTTTGTGTTTTAATTTGATGGAGGACTCACGTACTCACCAGAGAGAGACAGAGAGGGAAAAAGAAATTGAGAAAGCATGAAAGGGAAAAAGAAATTGAGAAAACACCCCTCGTGGGAAATGGTCGTGTCACAATCCCTTCCTCTCCTATTTCTCCTTTTCAGGATTTTGAACATACCCACACATACACCAATTTGTTTTTCAAGCCTCCAGATTTGGAACTTGAACCATGTACTCAGGCATGTGGAAACCAGCCACCCTAACCACCACACCGCGAGGTAGCTGGCTTGCTGGTAGATTTTTCTCCTAGAGGACATATTTTTCCTGTTTCTGTTTACTGTTTAAGTCCCATATTGTAGGCAAGAAAAAAACGGGGACATAAGAAGCAGAAAAATAAAATCGCACAAACAAATGTTCTAACACAGAGATGGAAAAAGTTAAAAAAAAAAAAAAAAGAAGTGGAAAACCCCAAATGGGAAATTCTGAAAAAAGGGAATTAAAATAGGCTTGTAGTTGAATAAGTAAGAAGATAGAGGAATAAGATTAACTACAGGTCAAAGAAAGAAATACTGAAAGGGAAATAGAGAAGGTAGATGAACAAATATCCCATTTATCTTCACATTAAGTAAAGAAAGCTTACTTAGCCATTTCTCACAGTTCATTAATGTGGTATGTCACTTTCTGACAAGAAAATTTGTCCCTGATGTTAGAGGCCCTATGTGGAAATGTTCAGACCTTCCTGTTTTACATTTTCTGAATGTTGATGGTTCACTTGACTTGGCCCTTCAGAGATGTTATGATGCCCTTTCTCCTGTTAGTCAGTGTGGCAGTCCTTGGAGGTTGTGAACACCGGCCTACTTTCCATATCCTAAACTGAAGCCGCAGGGTATCCAGTTGTGTAGAGAAAGAGACAGGAGGAACAGCAGCATTTCTGTCTTTTACAGAAAAGAAATCATCCCTGTTAATTAAATGAAGAGTTTGAGAGGTGTTTGGAGAATTGCTTGTAGCTCTCCTGTGGAAAGAATTTTCTTTGTCATGTCTTAGGAATTTAAGGCTCTAGTTGGAGTTAATCCTTTGTAAATTAGAATTTGGACTCTTTTTATTATGGAAAATTAATTTATTAAAGCAAATTTCTTTTTCTTTCTTTTTTTTTGGAGAGGTCTTTGCTATAAGATGCGTGTGCTTGCCAGAAAGAGAGAGACAGAGAGACAGAAAGTGAGAAATCACCCCCCAGAAGGGTTGGCCATGCCAAAATCCTTTCTCCTCCATTCTCCTCTCGAGATCGTGGGCACGCACACACACATGGAGCCCGGAGTGAGTTTAAGTCACCAGGTCCAGGACTCAAACCACGGTTGACTACATGGGAGTCCAGCGACATAGCCATTACATCAACAGCTGGTCCCACAAGTAAATTTCTAATAAATAATAATAATAATAAACCCATAGATTTCAAATGTAGGTTTAGATTATCTACTTCTCTTAATTTTTAGCTCTGGAGAGATGATTTAGGGATGCAAAGTCATAAAATATATCACAGAGAGCAGCCCAACTTTTAATTGGGTTTTAAACTGCAATTTGTGTGATCTTTCTTTATTATCTGCTATTCATACTGGGGCTGGCAAATGGCATCTGCAGGCAGCTAGGGCTCTAGACTCTTGGCCGAAATCTTGTTTAGACTGTGTGTTGCTGAGGAGTGAATTGCTCTCTCATTTACAATGCATTGCCATCTTGCATGTTAAGGAACATGGAAGGGCAGCTGTGAGATACCAAAGTAAGTTTCATTCTGTTTGCTAAAAAATGAAAAAAAGTTTGGATTTTAGAGCCAAAGGTGGATTTAAAAAAAATGATTTTTTGAGAGGTTTTTGCTATAGGATGCGTGCGCTTGCCAGAAAGAGAGAGACACAGAGAGACAGAAAGTGAAAATTCAGGCCACGCTGCAGTCCCTTCTCCTTCATTCTCCTCTTGGGATCTTGGGCACACATGCACATGCACCTGGCATGAGTTTAAGTCACCGAATCCGGGACTCGAACCACAGTCGACTACATGGGAGTCCAATGACATGGCCATTACGCCAACTGCTGGTCCCAGATTCAAATTTTTGTCTAACCTTTTTCTAGTTGTGTGACTCTAAGAATGTCACTAAACTCTTCAATCTTTTTATGAGAGCTTCATAAACTGGTTGTGTCATTTGAGATATTGCAACCACCTGGTAGGCAACTGCTAAATAATAGCTATTTTATTATTCAGGCATAGATTAATAAAATACTGGTTGAGTTCCTGTGGATCTTTTCTTAGAGTCTGAATTAGTCTCAGGATCATGCATAGCTCCTTTCCTGATTCAGGGATTTAAGGATTCTGGCATTTGGGAAAGATGTTTTTATTCTGTCTTTAAATTATTTGCATGCAAGTTTTGAGAGGGAAAGCATTAAGTTGCATTTTGAGCACTCATTACCTCTAAGGTCATCTTCTCATCCCTCCCCCTTTTTTATCCACTTTTTACTAGGGAGAACTGCATTTTGTTGCACTTTAATTTTCTCTACAT
Organism: Tupaia belangeri chinensis; assembly: GCF_000334495.1. Taxonomy (NCBI): domain Eukaryota; kingdom Metazoa; phylum Chordata; class Mammalia; order Scandentia; family Tupaiidae; genus Tupaia; species Tupaia belangeri. The sequence goes on from NW_006160214.1 coordinate 1,198,014, forward strand.
TGTTGCAGCTATCACAAAAAAGGGCTACTGATTTTTTTTTTCCCTTCATCATCCACGTCAGCACCTAATATATTTTTCCTTCCTTTCTTTCTTTTTTTAAGAGATTTTTTTCTATAGGGCGCAAGTGCTTGCTAGAGAGACAGAAAGCAAGAACTCCCCCCGCCCCCGCCATGGGGATGAGGGCGAATGGCCACATTGGAAATCCCTAGTCCTGTATCCTCCTCTTGGAATCTCGGGCCTGCATGCCTAATACATTCTTACGAGTAACCTCTCTGGACCATCATTCACACAGCAGACTGGTAACCTTTCTTAGGCTCTTTCCATCCAGATTCTTCTGTAGATTTAGAGACTGTTAAACTCATTCTCCTTGGTCATTGCCTTGGTACTTGCATTGCTATAAATTATAAATAATTGCACAAGTCACTTAAGATAACTTTTTAACAAATCCTTGTTTCTTCCAAGTATTTTATTATTTTTCTTAAAGTTTGTTTATCTATTTCACGAGACAGAGAGTTGGAGAGAGAGAGATACCCCCAACAGAGTCTTCAGGCTGAGATATACCTCCAGCCTTAGCCAGCACGGATCAGGGGCATAAACTCACGTCCAATGTGTACAAGGAGTTTAGGATACAAACCTGGGTCTTTCCCATAAGTGTCTAGAATCGTAGAACAGTGTGTAACTGTGTCACTGCTGTACCACTGGCTGGTCTTCTTCCAGCTGCTTTATAATTTGGATTCTGCCAGAGACTATTTTTTTTTTTTTTTTCTTTTTGAGAGGTTTTTGCTACAGGGTGCGTGTGCTCACCAGAAAGACAGAGAGAGAGAGAGAGAGAAAGCGAGAAATCACCTCCCGGGGGGAAGGCCACGCCGCAATCCCTTCTCTTCCTTTCCCCTCTCAGGATCTTGAGCATGCATGCACACATGCCTGGCATGAGTTTTAAGCCACCGGTCCGGGACTTGAACCGCGGTCTACTACATGGAAGTCCAGTGACATAGCCATTACGCTAGCTGCTGGTCCCTGTCAGAGACTTTTAAGGGGACCATGGTTCTTTTAACCTGAATATGTAAAATACATTAGAACAAAAAGTTTGAACAGAACTATCCTGAAGATCCTTCACATTAATTTGTTCTTGATGTTTCAATCATACAACCTGCTTCTCCTAAGCATTATATATGCAAATAATGATGCCTACCTCTATAGCACTCTAAGAAATAGAACATAGTTAACAAGAAATCAAATTTGTCCAAGGTCACAATATTAATTAGTGGCATAGTTTGGGTTTCAAATGTCTTCTCACCAAGACCAATATTTTAAACCTAAATCATATTAAAAATACTTAAAGAATGTTCATAATGCAAGAACCTGTGTATTTAAAATATACGATAATTTTTCCCTTTCCTTTATTCAATCAGGATTTGCTCAGACCCAGGGGATATTACAAGTAATTTATAAGGAGTAGTGTATTAGATTATTTGCAATACAATAGATTCAAAAATAAGTAGCTTCACAAGATGACTGATTAAATATAGGATAAGTCTATGATATTGAGTTACAGATTTTGTATAGATTTTGAATTCATACATGCACAATGAATTTAAAAAGGGAGAATAACGTGAAATGTAGTTAACGTGGGAAAGGGCTAATGAGTAGTATTCATTCTTCTAAATTTTATGATATGTGATTTTAAATTTATTGCAAAGATTCAAAGTGACATATTAAACAACACAGAAGCTATTGAATAAACTAGAATAAGTAAATTTTGCATCTTACTTGTATTTGTACTAATTTCTGAGTAAATAATATTCAATAAATGGTAGCGATCATTACTATATAGCATTTTTTTAGTGGAAAACAGACTGGATTGAAAATGCTCTAGCTATGCAAGATTATTTGAAGAGTAAAAGTCTGATTTTATAAATGAGAGGTAAACTTTGTTGTATAGCTAAGTATTGATTATCTTCTTTTAGGCTTAAATTAATCTGATGTGGCACAAAAATTGTACTGTGATTTAACACACTTTAAAAACTCTTTTTTATTAAAGATTGTATCAGATATATAGAAAAGTAGAGGGAATAATATAATGACTCCTCTATGTAAAATCACTCAGCATCAACAATTTTCATCTTGCGACCAATTTTTTTCATCTTTAAAAGCTCCCAGCCAACACTGGATTATTTCAGCTCCCTGTAAGTAGTACCTGTGTGTATCTCTGAAAGTTAAATACTTTAATAAAAAGTTAACGTTACCACAACTACAAAATAATGTTGTGAGGACCCAAATAGAAGACCCACATTTGAAATTCATTGCTGTGTTTCTTAAATCTGTAATTTTCCTTTCCTCTCTTTTCCCCCATGCAATCTGTTTGTTGAGATAACCAGGGTAAACTATAGAATTCTCATTTTGTGGAGTTTGCTGATTGCACCACATTCGTGTCATTTAACATTCTACTCTGACTCCTACATTTATTGCAAAGAGTATTTGGAAATAAAGTATTAATTGATGGGACCAGTGGTTAGTATAATGGCTGTGTCGCTGGACTCCCATGTTGTTGACTGCGGTTCGAATCCCGGACCTGGTGGCTTAAACTCACACTGGGCACATGTGCATGCGTGCTCAAGATCCCAAGAAGAGAATAGAGGAGAAGGGATTGCGGCATGGCCATCCCCTCTGGCGGGTGATTTCTTGCTTTCTATCTGTCTGTCTCTCTGGTGAGTTCACACACCCTATAGCAAAAACCTCTCAAAAAAAAAAAAAAAGGAAGAAAGAAATAAAAATAAAGTATTAATTGAATTGAGGTTCAATCTTAAGGAAAGAATTCTTCACAGGGGAGTCCATCAGGTTGCCAATAAATAATCTGTGTCTTTCTTTATTTTTACTTTAACGCATTGATGATGATTATTGCTTAGATCTATTATTTTATTAGGATGATACTGTAATTTTACCACTCCTTCCTTTATGAGTTGGAAATCATCCGTGAGAAGAAACTCCTTATTGATTATTTGTCTGCCTCAAGTATAGTTAGTATAGGAAGAACAATGTAATTTTCACCTATTGTTCTGTGAAAATGAAGTGTACGTTTTTCTTATGTAATATTGTTTAATATTGTGTTAATATTGTGAACTCACTAGTTTAAACATATTTTAAGTTTCAATTGGTTGCAGCTACTTTCTTATTATAACTTAAAATGTTCCATTTTTAGCCAATGAGAGTTAAACCACAAAAGTTTGAACATATTTTTTAAAAATATCCTTAATATATGCCATTTCTATGTACAATTTTATTTAAAATTTAAGTAACTTTAACGTATTATTCTTATATGTAATAAATTCTTTTATTTTTTTCCAACTAAGAATTAAAAAGTTAAATTTCAGTTTTGTACTAGAGATGTCAATTATGATGCCTCTTTTTGAGTTCTATGATTAGCACACACTGGAGTAGGATCCCTGTTTGTCTCTGACTCTTTCAACATTTTCTTTTTATTTGGGCTAGATTGAGTCTTCCGTGACCAAAAGGGCCTAAGACAAACAAAAATGTTGCTGTCAATAAAAACTAGTTTGAGAAAAGTTAGCTTTTGTTCTGACTCTGGCATTAACTAAATGACAATTTGTCAAATAGATCTAGAGTAGCATTTCCCCCAATGATATCCCTCAAAATACTAACTCTGTAGATAAAAATTTTTGCTCAAATAAATTCATAACATATTGCTTATAATTCTATTTTTTTATTTTTATTTTTTGTGGAGAGGTTTTCGCTATAGGGCGTGTGCGCTCGCCAGACAGAGAGAGACATAGAGACAGAAAGTGAGAAATCACCCCCCAGGGGGGATGGTCACGCCGCAATCCCTTCTCCTCCATTCTCCTCTCGGGATCTTGGGCATGCACGCACATGCACCCGGCGTGAGTTTAAAGCCACTGGGTCCGGGACGTGAACCACGGTCGACTACGTGGGAGTCCAGCGACATAGCCATTGCGCTAAATGCTGGTTCCCCATATTGCTTATAATTCTGGAATGCCGGTGAGCCTGCTAGCATAAAGGGCTATGAGAATTTAACAGGAAAGAAGTCAATTTAAACTTGACATACCTGCATAGTATTCTAAATCGATCTGGTCACAGAATCATTAGCACTACTAACTATTATGTGCTTTTATAATTCCAAGGAACCTTGGGAAATGTTGAACTAGCTAACTCTCCTAACTTTTGAAAGTTTGATTGTAATGACAAAATGTGTCTGAAATCGGAGTTGTCTTTTTCTCCACATAAAACCAACTTTTCCTTTTGTGTCTTTGCTCAGTCATTGATATTGATTTTCTCTCATCTTAACAGAGAACATTTTTTATAGCTTCAAGACTTCAGATTGGATGCAAATTTTTGTTGCAATAACTTTCTAATAAGACTAGAGAAAAAGGGGTTAGCAGATGGTATAGAGGTTACATTGCTGGATCCCCTCATGGCCAATCACGATTTAAGTCCCAGACCCAGTGGCTTGAAATTCACACCTAGTATGTATGTGTGCATGTGTGCCGAAGATTCTGGGAGGAAATTGGAGGAGAAGGGATTGCAGCATGGCCATCTCTCCTGGCAGGGGTATGGGGACGATTTCTCACTGTCCCTCTCACTGTCCCTGTCTCTCTCTGGCAAGCACATGCACCTTAAGACAAAAACTCCTTAGGGGGGAAAAAAAACCCAAAAAACAAAAAATAAACAAACAAAAACCTAGAAAAAAACAGAACTGGTTTTGTCAAAGCAGATGAAAGTAGACTTATAGGATGAAAAGTATACCATTGCAGTTTAATTTAGAAGAATGCAAATTTGGAGTCATTCAAAATAGAGACGAAAACCTAAACCAGGACAAAGTATAAAATGGAATATGGAACGTTGAAATTACTTCTTATCAACTGGGGCATTTTGATATTAGCATCATTGGGCTTTTAATGAGTGGACCTGAGAACTATCTGGTACAAGTACTGCCCCTAACTGGGTCACTTAGTAAATCATATACTTTCCTGGGTCACATTTTATAGACAAAGTGAGAATGTTTCACTAGAGGACCACCAAACTCCTCTTCTGGTTTGAGTCAGTGATCCCTATGAACTGTATGTATTTAAAAGCTTCTGTGCTTTACATAATTTCATGTTTCATATACTTTTTAACAAAGTTAAAAAGATATTTCTTCTTTTTTTACTTTATATTTATTTATGTTTTTTATAAAGCAAAAGTTACAAAATGTGTTTTTGTTTTTTTTTAACAGAAAACTTTACATTCTTTTGTCTTTTATATATTTCTTCTGTTTCCCTGTTTTTAAGTATTTTTATACATCTAGAAATCAATTTAATATAAAATATGGGGCTGGAATTTTCCTGAACATATTGATAAAGTGCTTTGTGGAAATAATATGGTAATGGGAAAAAAACTAGTGGCATGTTATTTAGAATGAAAGGGAAGGAAGAGTAGGACTCTAAAAATAATTTTTTTATTCTAACATGCAAATGAGCAAATAAATTTGAGGTAATTATTAGCATTAGAGTAATACAGCAAAGATTATGAATGCAAAAACTTTTGATTATTTTAACACTGTCGAAAATAGAAAACACAAGAATAGGCAACAGCAGTGAAAGAACCTAGACTCTGGGACAAGTAGAGCATTCGAGATAGCTTTTCTGCACTGTGAAAAAGACCTTATGGGCAGGCTGGGACTTCATTTCAGAATTTTATTTTCAATTCCCAGCATGTTCTTTTACTAACCTTTTTCTTTTTAATTACATTCTCATTTTATCCAAGTCAACAGCTTCAGAATTACTGTGCTTTCTGTTTCATGCAGTCAGTTTGCAAATAGAGCATGTCTAGGTTCCTCTGTGGCAAAAAGAAAAAAAAAAAAAGTTAACTTTGATTCTGTGACCAAATGTCTGTAAACACAGCAAAACTTAGTCATGGTCTTACCCAAAGTGACTTTATTAAACTATCTAATCATGACCCTGCCCAGAGTGAAGCTTTAAAACTACTTGAATATTTTTACTAGCCTTAAGCAATCAGTAATAAGTGACCTTAATGTATATTTCTAGTGAAGAACACCTCACAACACAAAGATGCAAAAGTAGTTCATGTATTCAATGATACTAAATAGTGACCAATTTTTTATTTCTTACCTCGAGCACGCAAAATGATTGCATAATGTAGTCATGAGCAGTGTCCATTTTTAATATAGTATTTGCAATTCAAATGTTTCCTTCTTCAATTTTAATCTGCGATTGTGAACTTCATATTCCCTTTTTGTTGTCATATCCTCGGGGCTTTGTTCTGCCAAATTGTTAGCTCACCACTTTCCATGGTAATTTATAGAACCCAGTTCACTCTGTGTCACCACAGGTTACAAATGAAAATGGAAACAATTTGCTGTTAAGAAATCTTTCTGAAACAAAATGCAAATAGCATATTGGAACAAACTAAGGCTATTTAAAAAAAGAGTAGTGCAATATAATTATAGGGCTTGTATTACACTACGTTTCTTTTCTTTAATAGTCTCTCTCTCTGAGCATATTTGGTATTTAAATTAAAATACTTTTTCTTAGGAATCTTTTATCTATTTCTGTTTTTCTCAATCAGTTGGCTTCACTGCCCTGTGGTGGAATCAGGGAGTTATTCCTGAGGGTCTGCGAATTCGACTTTGCAACAAGAATTGTTGCTAGACATTCATAAACCATTATTTTTAAATTAATCAGAAGTTGTGATTTTAAACTTATTTAAAATCTATTTAGAACAAAGAAAATTATGACAATTTTTTCCTATTATGTATTTTCTTAATAAATAGTTTCCCACCTATATCAAAAGAATATTTTATAGTGCATTTAAATCTAAATACGTTTCTTATACTTGTAGTTTTGGGTTACTTTATCCAATTTATTGAATAATAAAATTAAATTGGTCATTAGGAGAATGATTATGAGTTGATTATGTGAATTTTGGAGAAGAGTTTCTCAATTATGAGCTCCTGAACATCTGGAAATTATTTGCAAAATTTTGTGCATGCAAGCATATGTTTATTTTTTTCTGAAGAGAAATTGCATTAGCAGTGTTCATTCAATTTTTAAAAGTGTCTGTGGCCACAACAAGACTAGGGACTAATGTATGAGGAAAGAGTTGAAGCTGAAAAGAGTATGGGTAAACTCTGAATCTCCTTGGAATGAACTGTATTTTAAAAAGATGAAAAAAGAAAAAAGCTCTGATGTTTGAAGTTTGCAAGTAAGGAAAGCTTTTAGAAGTTGCTTTTATAGCAGACAGTGGCATCTTCTAAAAATAAATTGAATACACTCTATTAATTGCCTAGGGATAATAAAAAAATTCAGACAGTTATTACCGTTTTTTTTAGAGAACTACTACTATTACTAAAGCATGTTTTTATGATTAATTCACTTTTATTTTGTCTGAATTTATAAGGAGCTATCAATTACTGGAAGAAATATGTCAGACCAGAGTCGAGAGATTGGTTTTATTTTTTTTTCCCAATGCCAGATTAAAATGATTTTTTAGTTATCTGATTTTTTAAATAATTAATTATTCAATTTTATTTATTATTATTATTTAAAAGAAAAATTTCTATAGGATATGTGCACTCACCAGAGGGAGACAGGAAGAGAGAGAGAGCAGGAAAGTGAGAAAAGTCTCTAGGTCTGGGACATGAACCTAGTTGGCCTTGGCCATGTGGGAGTCTAGTACCCCAAACACCATATCACCTGCTGGTCTTGTTATCTGATTTTAAAAATCATGACAACCAGGGAAATGACTGCTAGAATTACAACCCCATTGAAAGTCAAGCAGCACCACTGTTGAAAATATTTTCCTCTCTCCGCTGACCATGAATGGCTTTGATCTATTCTGGAACCTCTATTATATTCCATAGATGAATGTTCTATCTTTATGCCAATGTCATGGTGTCTTGATTAATGTAACATTATAGTAAGTTCTGAAATCAGGTTGTGTGGCTCTTCCAACTTTGCTTTCCCTTTAAAAATTCTTGTCACACTGACTAGAATTCTTCAACCTGGGGGACAGAGATAACCTTCAATATTTCACCAAGAAATATAATGTTAGCTATTGGTCTTCACGGATGCCCTTTGATCAGAAAAGTGTAACTATTGTTACCCTTTATCTTCATAGACAGCTTATATTTTAAAAATAAGATTCATTCAATCACTTTACCATATGCAAATCACAGCAAATTAAGAATCATATTATTTGACTCTCAGATTATGAATTCCTTAAAGAGAGGCCTTCTTTACTGGCAGCACCTAAATAATGTCTGATGTGTGTGAAGCAATAAACAAATATTTAAAAGATCAAAATCTTAGTCTTACATTTTCTAGGTCACATGGCAAGCCTTTATCATAAACCCTTGTCCAAGGGATATCTGCATATAAATATAACTGGTAGTGTAATTTAGATTATCTTGGGAATTTACTCTTTTCTTTCTTTCTTTCTTTTTTTTTTTCTTGAGAAATCATTCCCTGGAGGGATGGCCATGCTGCAATCTCTTCTCCATTCTCCTTCCAGAATCTTGGGCACACGTATATACCCTGTGTGAGTTTCAAGCCACTGGGTCTGGGACTCAAACTGCATTCAGTAATGTGGGAGTCCAGCGACATAGCTGCTATGCGTCCTGCTGGTCCCTGGATCTACTCTTATGAGTAACAAAGCTACTATAGGGTTTAGACTGTATATATGTTTCATTTTGATTCTTATTATTCAAATTAAATTTGGAAGTTGAAGAAATGATAATTTAAGAGATTTTTAATTTATTTCCTTGAAGGATTATAAAATGAATTATTTTTCAGGATTATAGAATATTTAATATGCTCTAACTTCTCTGAAAATATTATTATTTATACTTTTATCTACTTATTTATTTTATTTATTTATTTATTTTTTATTTTATTTTATTTTTTTGAGAGGTTTTTGCTATAGGGTGCATGTGCTCGCCAGAAAGACAGAGAGAGACAGAGAGACAGAAAGCGAGAAATCACCCCCCAGGGGGTATGGCCACGCCGCAATCCCTTCTCCTCCATTCTCCTCTAGGGATCTTGGGCACGCATGCACACACGCCCGGCGTGAGTTTAAGCCGCCAGGTCCGGGACTAGAACCGTGGTAGACTACGTGGGAGTCCAGCGACATAGCCATTATGCTAACTGCTGGTCCCTCTACTTATTTATTTATTTGTATTTTGAATGCTTCTGTTACAAGTATGTTCTCTTAATCTTGGCATTTATTTTTTCTATGGTAGTAGCTTTTTTTTTCTTGAGAGATTTTTCCTTTAGGGCACCTGCACTTGCCAGAGAGACAGAGGCAGAGAGCAAGTAGTCAGCCTCCATGGGGGATAGCTGTGCTGCAATCCTTTCTCCACTTTCCTCTTGTGATTTTGGGTACGCATGCACATGTGCACTGTGTGTTTTAAGTCTTCAGGACCAGGACTTGAACCGCGGTCGACTACCTGAGAGTCCAGCGATGTAACCATTGTGTCATCTGCTGGTCCCAATGGTAGTACCTTTTGAAAGCATATGGATCTTTGTAGTATTGCTAGTTGTGACATCTCAAATCTTCTGAAGTTTGAGGTACTCAGTTGAGACCATGGGAGCCAAAAAAGAACATAAGCTCATTTCATACCTGCATTCCCTTTTCTTATACATACAAGTTCTTTCCATGTATTCAGAATCAATTTCTGTTGAATGTCCCTCCTTTCCCAAGAACTGATTAACACTCACAATTCAGCTACTTATTTTCCGAAAACATAAAAGATATCTCTTCCTTAGTTTTACTTGTTAGGGTTTACTCATTCATTCACACTCATCAAGAAAAACTACTGCATTAAAATTCTTAGTTCAATAAACATCATTGAAAGAATTTTTCATGGAGAAAAAGTGATTTTACAATGCACTCAGAAGACGGAATTGTCATGAATGGCTATTTTGCTACCTATATATTGCCAGCACTTTTATGGAACCACTTGTTTATATATTGGAAACATAATCACATCCAACAGAGCAAAGAATGCTTTCTGTTTGACTTGAAATTCATTGGCGTATTAATCCTAGGTAGCCCTCTGAAAGAAATATGAAGGGCTAAGATATAAAGGCACATTCAGAGCCAGAAAAAGAAAAAGTCAGCTAGACCATTATTACTCGTCTTCATTTTCTGAGTTCAACCCTTAAAAACATCTAGTGTAGTGAAGAGATGATGAGAGCGAATTAACTCCCTTTTCCAGAAGGGGAGATAGGAGATGCGCCGAAGTGAATCAATCACTCCACCAGTCGCTGCACTGACAGCATTCATCGGTGTGAGCAAACTTCCGTGTGGGCAATGCCAGTGAAATTTATTTCTCAGTGCGAGTTTACTGCTTACATTCAGAGCATCTCATCTTTCTGGCAATCAGGATAAATTGTGTCTCAGTAATAACATTGTAGCAAGCTATTCTTTACCGTGAGGAGCCGGTAATGACTATGTCTTACATTTGCATTAATTCTGACAAGATTTACTGGTGCTTGCTGATCTGTAAATTTCAAAATGGCAAACAGCAGCAAAGGTCAACACAGCAATAATATTAATAGCTTTAGAAAAAGGTTGAGAGACTTGGAGATTCCAGATGATAGCCTGGGTGAAAGAGAAACTGGGTGAGTGTTGATGTCATCTTCACCCTTTCTATTACTTCACCCTTTCTTTTATAAGGTAATTATAATATCCTGGCAGAGGAAGTGTGAGGTCACAAAGGTCAATAATAGGGAATGAAGTTTAATCATAGGTAATATTTTTCCAGAATCTGTATCGTAAAAATCACTTGTAAAATCTCATGAGAAGATATAGACCGCTGGATATGGTTTGGAGCTAAAGCACATAGTTACAGTTTTTTGGAAGGTTAAGGACAACACAGTAATATTTTAACACTCTTCTTTATGATGTATTTCTCATTAAATGGAAAACTCAGAGTTAGACAAGCATGTTTAGATATAAAGAGATACGATCACCTTGATTCTTTAGGATTCTAATAGCAAAAATGTATTTTATGTCATCCTTGTGTGAAGCATTTTCTGATGTTTCCAGAACAAGTTAACTTCTTCTTGCATCATCTCTTACTCAGATGGCACTGAAGCTTCTTGATATTGACACCCTCTTTACATAGTCCTGTTATTTATTTTTGTTTACTTATCATTGTTCTTTTTCAGGGTAGGAGTTGTGTACTTTTCATCTATCAGAGTACCCAGCTTATAATAGGTGCTCCATAAATATTGCAGTGAAAGCCAGAACGCAGGAAGGTATCTAGGCAACGGTGTACTTTGTGATCAAACATCTGTTTGTTCCATATATAAGAAGAGGAATAATGCCCGGGTCTAGCCTCAGCAAGGGTGGGTTGACTCGATGGAGGCGGCGCAGGTGAAGAAGAAGACTAAGGCCTCGGTGCCTTTTTTTTTTAATGGAGGCGGCACAGGTGAAGAAGAAGACTAAAGCCTCGGTACCTTTTTTTTTAATGCACGTCCTTAGCCGGACACCCCTCAGAGATCGCTCTTTGAAGAGTGACAACTGCCAGGAATTATCGTGCCTTTTTATTGAAAATATGTTACATACAAGTAAATGGAAGAGGGACTCTGTGTTTTAATTAAAGGTCAGACTCCTCCAGAATAAGATAATTTTAGGGTATGGAGCAAGAGGTTTCTGTGGGAGAGATGTTGAATAGCTTTAATGTATTCAAACTGGAATCACCACAAGGTAGTTGACCAAGTTGTTGACCAGATGGTGGTCTGGCCAATACAGTTATCCCTCTTAAATGAAACTGGAAGGAATAGTTTATATATTTTGAAGACCCCAGAGAATAAATGTAGAATAACTGAATCCACTGTATTCTTTTTGTTATTTTAGAGAGAGATTTTTGCTATAGGGTGTGTGTGCTCTCCAGAGAAACAGAAAGAGATAGAAAGAGAGAAAAAGTGATTGGTGGGGGAGACAATTCTGTCTCCTCCATTCTCCTCTCAGGATTTTGGACACACATGCACATGCACCCAGTGTGAGTTTCAAGCTTCGGGGTCCAGGACTCAAACCACGTTTGGCTATGTGGGAGTCCAGTGCCTTAACCACTATGTCACCTCTTGGCCCCACCACTGCATTCTCTCTTTAAACTTAAAGGGAATTATATCCAGCAAACTATAAATGGTATTGAGAGATCTCATCCAAAACCTGATTATTCTTTCTCACTGATGACATAGAGAAGATGCTAAAGCAGAAGAGAGCTTGCCCTAGTTCTGCAAGGATCCACTTTTTATTCTATTGTTTCAAGTGCTCTAGATCCTATGTTGATCTGAGTTAAGAATGTCCTTGCATAAGTACCCTATTAATTTTTGGAGAAAAAGCTCAGACTCTTTACTGATTAGATTCTAAAGGTAGATTTGGTTCCACTAATGAATTGATGCAAATGCTCTTGGATAATTTTTCTGTTTCTGCCTTTGCACCTATTTGTCTCTCTGACATCTGCATGCTCTGAATTTTCAAGATGTATCTTAAATTATCACAGACATGGAAATGGAAAAGGCATAGTCTATTCTTTGATGAAGAGAATTATTTCCTAATGTTGCCTGAGTCAAAACAGAGTTTACATTGGATTTAGGGCCATGCTAGTTGCTCTGTGGCATGGTTTAATAACTTTTCTGACTGAAGCTTCTCATCATTTTCCTTTGAAACATTTCACATACTGAGTCACAAGACTAACTGAGGATGAAAGCCGGTAAACATCCAGGCTGGGACGACAAAAGAGGTCCACATTCAATTCTTGGTCCCGCAGAAAGGTTGGATACGGTGGTATATGCCTGTGGTCCTACTGTCTGGGTAAGGTTGAGGCAGGAGGATCTTGAGCTTGTGGCTAGCCTCTACAGGTTCCCCAAAAAAGAAGTTGGTATAATGGTGTATTTTTTTAGTCCCACCTAGGAGACCAAGGCAGGAGGATTGCAATTAGACAAAATCATTCCTTAAAAAAAAAAAAAAAAAAAGAAGAAGGAGCAGAGTGAGCAGAGTATTGCTGCTGTGGAAGTGACTTCCTCTCTTTTCAGCAGGTCCATGGAGGAATTAACACTCCTAATTCTTCACCTTTCCTTATGTCCATATCCTTTGCTATATAAAAGGAAAGCTTTTTCACTGTTGGCTAAGTATGCTTTTCTGCCCCAACTCAGAGATTTTGCTTGTGCTTTGCTTTGGCTAATAGAGTTCAGCAAAGACTTGAAATGTACTTGCAAGATCTGGCTTTCTCTTTTATGTCTTTGCCATTGCCATGTGAAGAATTTTCTCTAGATAACTGTCATGCTTTCAGTGTGGGCACCAGAATGAACATAATAAGCATGAAATTGAGCTCCCCCCATAAGGAAGAGATAAGCTCAGCAGAATTTTCAAAGCAAACAGAGTTGCATAGCCTACATCTGCTGGTCTCCACCCACATGACCACCAGTCATGTGGCATAAGGAAGAGATAAGCTCAGCAGAATTTTCAAAGCAGAGTTGCATAGCCCACATCTGCTGGTCTCCACCCACATGACCACCAGTCATGTGAGTAAGAAAATTTGTGGGGGCCAGCAGGTGTCATGGTGGTTAAGGCACTGGATTCCCATGTGACCAACCCAGGTTTGAGTCTCAGAGCTGGGCAGCTTGAAAATCATACCAGGTTCATGTGCGCGTATGCCCAAAATCCCAACAGAAAAGTGGAGAAGGGACTGTGGCATGGCCATGCCTCCTGGGGAGTGATTTATCACTTTTTCTTTCACTGTCTCTCCTGTGAATGCACGCAAAGGTGCCCTATGGCAAAAACCTAAAAATAAACAAATAAATAAATAAATAAATCAAGGCTGTTTTAAAATTATTGTTCCGAACTGGGTGCCACTTTGCCCTTCCAGGGACATTTGGTGATGTCTGAAAACTTGTTTGGTTGTTATAATTTGGGGGATACTACTGCATCTAGTGAATCGAAGTCAGAAATGCTGATAAGCATTATATAATGCATAAGATAGCCTCCTACTCTTGTTATTAAACTCCCAAATGTTCATGATGTGGGTACAAAGAAATCTTGTTTTAGAGTGGCAGCTTAATGATATGCTCACCATTTAGTTTTATTACATTGGTTAGAAAAGATATCTGTGATGATTTCAATGTTCTTGAATTTATTATGTTTTCAGTCTTAACATGGAATCCTTCCTGGAAAATGTTTCATGTATGCTTCAGAAGGATGTGTCTTCTGCTGCTGGGTGGAACATTCCTTATATGTTCGTTAGGTCATGTGATCTATACTGTTGTTCAATTCTGCTGTTCTGTTTTGATTTTCTGTTTGAGTGACCTCATCATTAAAAGTGGAGTTGTGAAGTTTCTTGCTCTTATAGTATGGCAGTCAAATTTTTTGTTCAGATCTGTAAATGCTTGCTTTATGTATTTAGGTGCTTTGATGTTTAAATATACATAATATATCATCATAATTATATTATATAATTATATATTATAATTAAATAATACTAATTATCATTATATTATTATTTCTTCCTATGGTATTAACACACAATATATATTATATAATAACATTTTTCTTGCATAACAGTTTTTGGACTTACCATTTATTTTGACTGATTTCATTTACATTCCCTTTTCTTTTTTTTGGGAGAGGTTTTTGCTATAGGGCATGTGCGTTTGCCAGATAGACAGAGAGAGACAGAGAGACAGAAAGCGAGAAATCACCCCCGACGGGGATGGACACGCCACAATCCTTTCTCCTCCATTCTCCTCTTGGGATCTTGGGCACACACATGTGCCTGGCATGAGTTTTAAGCCACCAGGTCCAGAACGTGTACCGCGGTCAACTACATGGGAGTTCAGCGACATAGCCATTACGCTAACTGCTGGTTCCAACATTCTCTTTTGATTACATTTTAACAGACTACTCTTTCTCAGTCTTTCACTTTCAACATTTGTGTGTCCTGAAAACTAATGTGAGTCTCTTGATGAGGGCATGTTGTTAGATCTCGGCTTTGTATGTGTTCATTCACTCTATGTCTTTGATTAGGAAACTTGCTCTATTTATATTCAGGTAATTATTGTTAGGAAAAAATTTACTTTTGCTACTTTTATTTATTTATTTTTTTTGAGAGCTTTTTGCTATAGGGCGCGTGCGCTCACCAGAAAGACAGAGAGAGACATAGAGATAGAAAGCGAGAAATCACCTCCCAGGGGGGATGGCCACGCCGCAATCTCCTCTTGGGATCTTGGGCATGCACACACATGCACCTGGCATGAGTTTAAGCCACCGGGTCCAGGACGGGAACTGCGGTTGACTACATGGGAGTCCAGTAACATAGCCATTACACTAACTGCTGGTCCTACTTTTGGTATTTTGAAAACTTTTTATTTACTTTGTAGTTGATTTGTTTTGATACTCTTTTTAAAAATAATGATGTGTTTTGATCTTTCACTTTATATTTTATGTTTACTACAGGTTTATTTATGAAGCTTACATAAAATATAATTATAGCAGGGCCAGCAGGTGGTGGTGTGTTTAAGGTGCTAGATTCTCACATGGATGATGGATGTTTAAGTCCTGGACCTGGCGGCTTGCTTTCTCACTTTCCCTTTCTCTCTCCGTCTCTCTCTGGTGAGCACAAGTAGCCTATAGCAAAAAAAAAAAAAAAAATAATAATAGTAATAATAAAATAATCAAAGAACTAAGTAAATAATTCTTTAAAAACATAACTGTAGCAGTCTGTTTTAAGCTGAATTAAAATTTAAATTGAGGGAACAGCAGGTGGCATAATAGTTACCTGACTGGTCTCCCACATAGTCCACTGTGATTTTAGTGCCAGACCTGGTAATTTAAAACTCGTGCTGGGCACGTGTGCATGCACGCCTGAGATACTGAGAGAGAATGAAGGAGAAAGGATTGTGGCGTGGCTATCCCCTCTAGGGGGTGATTTCTTGCTTTATGTCTCTCTGTCTCTCCAGAGAGTGCACATACCCTATAGCAAAAATCTCTCCAAAAAAGGCAAAACAAACTTCCCTTGAAAATGTATAAAAACTTTACACTATTTCTTTCCATCTCCACATTTTATATTATTGATGTCATGATTTATTTATTTTCATATTGTGTTCACTAACAAGTTATATATAGTTATTTTTAATATTTTCACCTTTTAACTTTTATACTAAAGTTTAAAGTGATTTATACATTATGATTACAGTATTACAATATTTTGAAATTGACTATATGTGAGGGGACTTCAAAAAGTTTATGGAAAAATGGAATTAATATACAAGTTTGTTTGATGTAGAAATTTTTGAAGTCCTTGTGTAGGATTTTCATAATACACATTTTCTATGAACTCATAAACTTTTTGAAGATCTTCCAGTCTACCGTAACTAATGAATTTTTTTCTTTTCTTTTCTTTTTTTTTTTGAGAAGTTTTTGCTATAGGGCACGTGTGCTCGCCAGAAAGAGAGAGGCAGAAAGACAGAGAGCAAGAAATCACACACACCCCCGGGGGGGGATGGCCATGTCACAATTCCTTCTCCTCCATTCTTCTCTCGGGATCTTGAGCACACACGCAAACACGCCTGGTGTGAGTTTAAGACACCTGGTCCAGGACTCGAACTGCGGTCGACTACATGGGAGTCCCAGGGACATAGCCATTATGCTAACTGCTGGTCCCACGAATGGATTTCATAAGTTTTCATGTTATTAATTAGTGTCCTTTTGTTTTGACTTGAAGAACTTCCGTTAGTAACTCTCAGAAGGCAGGAGTAGTGTTAATGAACTCTCTCAGCTATTGTTTATTTGAGAAAGTCTTCATGTCTATTTATTTCTGAGATCAAGAGCTTTGCTAAGAATACTATTCATTTTTTTAAAAATTTATTTATTTATTAATTCACTTTACACCATCACAACACACAAATGAATTTTCCATCCAAAATACACTGTGCATTGTCTCAATCAAGTACATCCACATATATGTTCTCAGCAAATAATTTTCCAATTCTTACGTCCTGCATACCTTGCCCTTTGTCTTGCC
>NW_006160214.1:1215838-1220517 GCF_000334495.1 Tupaia belangeri chinensis
GTCCAAAGGCCACATGCCGGCCCGGGAGAGGCAGCTGAACGCCGGGGCGTGAGCCCCCCAGGAGGGGGGCCGGCCGTTCGGCGGGCGCGGCCAAGAATACTATTCTTCACTGGTATATTTTTTCCCTTTAAATATTTGAATATATTATCCCACTCTTTCTTGGTCTTCAAGGTTTCTGCCAAGAAATCAGTTGAAGGCTCATAGAACATAGCTTTATTTTTTTGTTCCTTTCTTTTCTTTCAATTTTTTTTTTTGAGAGAGATATTTGCTACAGGACTTGTGTACTCTCTAAAGAGATAGAAAGAGACAGAGAAACAGAAAGTGGAAACTCATTCCCCAGGGGATGGCCATGCCACAATTCCTTCTCTTCCATCCTCCTCCTGGGATTTTGGGCATGCATGTACATGTGCCTGGCATGTTTCAAGCCACTGGGTCTGGGACTCGAACTGTGGTCAACCATGTGAAAATCCAGCACCTTAATCACTGCACCACCTGTTGGTCCTGAACATAGACTTTTTCATATGTAAGCTGTTACTTTCCTCTTTCTACTTTCAAATTTGTTTGTCTGTCACTTTTGATAATATAATTATAATGCATTTTAGCCTAATCCTTTTTGGATTGATTCTATGTGGGAAATTCTGAGATTCATTAATCTGGATGTCCACATCTCCCAAAATTTGGGAAGTTTTCAGGTACTATTTTTCCCCCTTTATCTCTCTTCTCCTTTTGAGACTTCCATAACAAAAATTTAGCTCTCTTGGTTATTTTCCACAATCCTACAGAATTTCTTTTTTTAAAAAAGAATTATTTATTTAATTTTATTAATTATTATAATTTTATTTTGACCACAGAGAGAGGGAGAAAGAGAGAGAGAATGAGAGAGAATAACAGAGAGGGAGTGGGAAATAAGAGAGCAAGCCACCAGGACCAGGACTCAAACTGCAGTCAGCCGTATGGGAGCACCTTAACCACCACACCAGCTGCCAGCTCCACCTACAGGTCTTGTCTTGTCTTGTCTTGTCTTTCCTTTCCTTTCCTTTCCTTCCCTCTCCTTTTCCTTTTCCTTTTAATTTCCTTTCCCCTTTTCTCTTTTCTTTTCTTTTTTTCTTTACTTTTCCCTTTCCCTTTCCCTTTCCCTTTTCCTTTCTTTCCTTTCCTTTCCTTTTCTTTTCCTTTAGAGAGAGAGAGTTTTGTTATACGTGCATGCACTCACTGGAGAGATAGAGAGAGACAGAGAAACAGAAAGTGAGAAATCACCCCCTAGGAGGAATGGCCACACTGCAATCCTACATTCTCCTACATTCTCTTTCAGGATTTTGGGCATGCACACACATGCACCCAGCATGAGTTTTAAGCCACCAGGTCTGGTACTCGAACCATGGTTGACTGTATGGAAGTCCAGTGATGTAACCATTATACCATCTGCTGGTCCCTGTAGGATTTCTTAATGTTTTTTATCTTTTATTTTTTTCTCCTCTGACTGAATATTTTCAAATGATTCTTTGAATTCACAGATTATTTCTTATGCATGTTCAAAATAGTATCAGCTTTCTACTGTATTTTTAAATTTCATTAATTCTATTGCTCAGTTCCAGAATTTGTTTCTTTTTAATGATTTCTATCACTTTGCTGATGTTCTCATTTTTTTATGTATTGTTTTTTAATTTTGTTTAGTTCCTTATCTGTGTTTTCTTATAGCTCATTGAACTTTAAAACAATTATTGTTGTTACTATTATTATTTTGATCAGGCAATTTATAGTTTTCCATATCTTATTAGTCTCCTTGGGTGGTATCGTGTTTGTCTGATTTATAAAGTTCTGTGTTTGAAGGCTTTCTGTCTTTATAGACTGGTTTCAGCAGTTATAGAAATTCTCTTGCAGTGTTCATGGATTGATAAGACTTCTCACAGGAAGTTCAGTCAGGCAGTGCTAGAGCATGGTCATGTGTCTACTGCTGGGTCTACAGACCTATTAGCAGATACGGTTCCTTCTAGAACCATGGTCAAATAAGCCTTGTGCCAGGCCATGGGGTGACTTCTAGTTCCACAGTGAATCCACAGTCAGTTAGCCTGTTACCAGGGTTATGTGTAGTGTGTCTCCTGTCTAGTTACTGAATAAGCCCCTGCTAGTTCCCTAGGTGGGTCCCTGAGCAGGAAGGACCACCTCTGTTACAGTGGTAGTAAAGGCCCTCAGCTATTTCACAGGGTTCCTTCAGATCTAGTTATGTCTGAAGTTGGTAGGTCTGTTAGCAAAGATGCCTCAACTCTGTGTGAGGCTCTCAAGTGATCCATTTTAAAAAATATCATGGATGATTGTTATGTAAGACTAAATCTGAGTTGAAGCAAAGTGGGATTGGAACTAGGTCACAGGGAAGCTTCAGGATGTACAGTGGGTCTTAAAGTTGGTGATCCCGGAAATGGGAACATGGAGGTGTGTGACTCCTTGGTAAAGAAGGCTGGTTACAGGACTATGGCCAAAAGAGCTGGAGCTACATCCATAGATGAAAGGTGTGCTTTCTGTGTGTGGTTGAGATCATGTTTGACAAGTCCCCCCAAGTGGATGTGGGCCTGCCCTGTGATAGCGGCTGTCCTCAGTCTTGGTCTTCACTGGGGATTTGCCTATCTGGATCCCAAAACCCCACAAAAGCACTTGTCCTTGGATGCCTGGGAAATCATTGTGTGGGAGGCCGTAAGCTGGGAATCTATCATTGCACCATCTTGTTGATGCCACTCTCCTATAGATGTATTTTTGAGGAAAAATAATAAAGTCAATGTTTGCAGCTATGAGAAATGACTCTTGGCATCCCTGAGATGATTTATAATATATCTAAGCATCATAAACTGAAATAATGTAGGAAAAGTTCACTTTTTCATTGTTATGATTAGCATAAACTAGACAAATCCCAGCCACATAACTGTTTAGTTAATCGTAACTATTTTCTTTCTAAGTTTGAATACAGAACAAAGCTCACTGTTTTATATAAGAAGCTTTTGAACATGAAGCCACAATAACTTTGTTAGGCCCTCCTTAATTCATGATGTACTCTGCTAACAAAATAATTTTAAGTCTTCCGTTTATGTAAGCAAATGAATTTGGGGAGATTTTTGGAATGTTATCAAGCTTCTTTTTAAAAAATATCATGGATGATTGTTATTAGAATGAAGGAATGGACAGCAGATATAATTTTAGGCTAAGATACCAAGCTCTAATCCTATTTTCCACCCTGTTCTTGGTTCTATGAGTGATTAAGTTATCCACTTTCAGCGCTTAAACAAATCAGAATAACAGTCCGAACTCTCTGGCTCCAGGTCTTTTCCACACTTATTATCTTCTTTGGTTCCTGATCTGTAGCATGACTAGGAAAATAACTTGTGAGAGAGAGTGACCTTGTAATATAACACATACCTGATCTAAGGGTGAGCTTGTTCATTAGGAATAGTGTTAATATATTTTGTTATCAAAAACCTCTTGTCCTAGATGAAAATAGTAAAGTGGTAAAGAGAACAGGAAAGAAAAGTAATAGAAAGGTTACAAAGTGACAATATGAATACTTTACTTCTGAACTTTTGCTCTCTGACTTTTGTGAAATCATTTATTTTTCATTTGAATCTTTGTCTTCATTCCTTAAATTCCTTTTTCTTGACATTTATAATTATAGCTGTTCTTTTGCATAATAGAATACACTGCTTATGTGAGTTTGCTGTGTCTTCTTTAAATATATGATGAACATAGCTTCTCTCTGTGCTCTATCAAACATATTTGTCTCATATACTTAAGATTTAACTATCCAACAAGGTTTAAGTGAAAGCCACTCTTCATTTCATATTATTCATCACACTTTTAAGGAAGAACAAGGTTATTTATTTATTTATTTTTTGGAGAGGTTTTCGCTATAGGGCGTGTGCGCTCGCCAGACAGAGAGAGACATAGAGACAGAAAGCGAGAAATCACCCCCTAGGGCTTCTTTAAATATATGATGAACATAGCTTCTCTCTGTGCTCTATCAAACATATTTGTCTCATATACTTAAGATTTAACTATCCAACAAGGTTTAAGTGAAAGCCACTCTTCATTTCATATTATTCATCACACTTTTAAGGAAGAACAAGGTTATTTATTTATTTATTTTTTGGAGAGGTTTTCGCTATAGGGCGTGTGCGCTCGCCAGACAGAGAGAGACATAGAGACAGAAAGCGAGAAATCACCCCCCAGGGGGGATGGTCACGCCGCAATCCCTTCTCCTCCATTCTCCTCTCGATCTTGGGCACGCACGCACATGCGTGCGCCCAGCGTGAGTTCTAAGCCACCGGGTCCGGGACGCAAACCGCAGTCGACTACGTGGGAGTCCAGCGACAT
The DNA here is from genome assembly GCF_000334495.1 of Tupaia belangeri chinensis. Lineage (NCBI taxonomy): Eukaryota > Metazoa > Chordata > Mammalia > Scandentia > Tupaiidae > Tupaia > Tupaia belangeri. The sequence goes on from NW_006160214.1 coordinate 1,220,195, forward strand.
AGCCATTATGCTAACTGCTGGAACCCAAGGTTATTATTCAAAGTCATATTTAACCACAAAAAGTTTTTGCTAGGGCTAGCCACTCTATCACAAAGCAGAAATGAAAATTGTATGCGGCTTATAGCCTAAGTACAACTGTCTTATTGAACATGTTAGTGGATTGTACCAGTGCTGTGATTATAAAAGTTTATTATAAGAAGTTTCTTAGTTACAGACAAAGAAGTGCATTGAATTTTGTTCAGATATGGTACATGTTGAATTGTAATTATTAATGGAGTCCTTCTGTTCTTTAAAGGTGGAACACAAGAGTTCAATGGCCCTCC
>NW_006160214.1:1220548-1222673 GCF_000334495.1 Tupaia belangeri chinensis
CATTCCTGCAGTTTAAGTGACCACAATTGAATCTCCTGTTAATTTTTGTCCAAACTTATTTTGCTATCAAATAAATTATGCCATTTTGGAATACTTTGTTCAGCTACTGTGATTTTAAGGTTTCCATTTTTGTTCACTGAACAAATTCTTAATTATCTCAGGGCAATTGAAATGCTTCACAAATCTTTGTGTAGTGAAAGTTATTTCTGTGAGTAATGTACAAACTAACCTCTTGGGAGCCCATCTATATTGGAAAGGTTTACTAATGGGTTGCTTCTTCCCCTTGCACATATGCTGGTTTATAATTTACAGCAGCCCTCCAGGAGCTGTGTCTAATCCTCAGCCCTGTGCACATCACAACACACAGCTCTCAGCTGCTGCAGATACCAGCCTGGGGACTCTCTGTTCTTTATTTTGCCTACAGTTTATGGTATTTTGTTTTCAAAGTTTTAGTATTTCCAGTTGTGTGATTGAGCCCAAAACATGTGAAGATTTGTGTCATTAAAATTCTTTGATAATTTCCTTCTTTGAAATTTGTATTTTCTACAATGTTTTTACTTTTCAGCTCAAGATAACAGTTATCATCATTTCTTTTAAAAATAGAGTGATTGGTTAAGGAGTCAAAACAACTGGAACATTCTGAGAGGACTTTTGTGGCTCTTTCTCCCATCACATTCATTACCACTCAATGTTGTGCCAAATTTGTTGCTTCCTTTGCCTTGGTGGATATTTCTTTCAGATTAAGGGTGGATGTCTTTCTGAATACAAGTTGTCTTTGTCTTTGTGTTTCTTAAGCATATGTTCACACTTGGGTTAGTGGAATAGAAGAAAGCCAAATTAATTACACTTTATTCTTTCAGTTCTTGACATCCATTTTTGAATAGACTGCCGTTTATTTTGTTAACTTCATGTCTCCTATATGTATAGGGATCTCTATTAAAGAAATTGGATAGCACTATGCAGTTTTTAGTTTTTGTATTCCAGCAATTTAAAGGACTAAGATTAAGAATATGTTTTGGGGACCAGCAGTTAGCTTAATGGCTATGTCACTGGACTCCCATGTAGTTGACTGTGGTTCAAGTCCCAGACCCGGCAGCTTAAACTCACGCTGGGTGCGTATGCGTGCGTGCCCAAGATCCCGAGAGGAGAATGGAGGAGAAGGGATTGCGGTTTGGCCGGGGGCAAGGGGGTGTGATTTCTCGCTTTCTATCTCTTTCTATCTTGCTTTCTATCTCTCTGTCTCTCTCTGTCTTTCTGGCGAGCGCACGCGCCCTATAGCAAAAAAAAAAAAACAAAAAAAACCCAAAAAAAACAGAATATGTTTTTAACATTTTCTTCCATTTTTAAATCTACTTTCTTTCTTTCCTAAGTACAGTATTTCTTTGTGATATTTTTTTCTCTCCTGCTAGTTTACTGATTCTTATAGTTTCCCATCATTTTTCCTTCATCATACTTCCAGTTAGATGTCAACTAGATATATTGGCTTGGGATCTGGAACTGACTTCAAATTTCTTTCTTTCAAGAGGAAATTTTCTTCTTGCTGTTAGTGAGAACTTCCTTTTGCTTGTTGAATTTAAAGCAGACCTTGAGTCAAATAATTTCATTTAATAAATTAATCATTTTTCTTCACATTGTTACCAATTTTATTCTGTTTTTCTTGGTATAATTCTAAGAATTGTATAATCTAAAGGTAAAAATAATTTGTTGTCTGTCATTGGTATTTGGAAAACGAGTTTTGCATCTGTGCTTTGATTTATTAAAAGCTGTATTTACAAAAGAACATATATATCATTGTAAAAACAAGTGGTTACACTACTCATTATTTAAATGTTTACTGTTTCTTGAGCCTTGTTATATCCTTGGGACTATCTCTAAACTAACTATGTAAAGAGAATGCTATGGGGGCTGGCTGGTGGCATGATGGTTAAGGGCCCTGGACTCCCACATGACTGTCCACGGTTCGGGTCCCAGATCTGGTGACTTGCTTTCTTGCTTTTCCTCTCTCTTTCTCTCTTCTGGTCAAATTAAAAATAAATGACAAAGTTAAAATAAAATAATTCTAAAAAAATTTTAAAAAAAGAGAATGCTATGGTTTGTGGGGTCAGCAGGTGGCATAATGGTTAAG
>NW_006160214.1:1223270-1225736 GCF_000334495.1 Tupaia belangeri chinensis
CAAAAAAAAAAAAACAAAAAAAACCCAAAAAAAACAGAATATGTTTTTAACATTTTCTTCCATTTTTAAATCTACTTTCTTTCTTTCCTAAGTACAGTATTTCTTTGTGATATTTTTTTCTCTCCTGCTAGTTTACTGATTCTTATAGTTTCCCATCATTTTTCCTTCATCATACTTCCAGTTAGATGTCAACTAGATATATTGGCTTGGGATCTGGAACTGACTTCAAATTTCTTTCTTTCAAGAGGAAATTTTCTTCTTGCTGTTAGTGAGAACTTCCTTTTGCTTGTTGAATTTAAAGCAGACCTTGAGTCAAATAATTTCATTTAATAAATTAATCATTTTTCTTCACATTGTTACCAATTTTATTCTGTTTTTCTTGGTATAATTCTAAGAATTGTATAATCTAAAGGTAAAAATAATTTGTTGTCTGTCATTGGTATTTGGAAAACGAGTTTTGCATCTGTGCTTTGATTTATTAAAAGCTGTATTTACAAAAGAACATATATATCATTGTAAAAACAAGTGGTTACACTACTCATTATTTAAATGTTTACTGTTTCTTGAGCCTTGTTATATCCTTGGGACTATCTCTAAACTAACTATGTAAAGAGAATGCTATGGGGGCTGGCTGGTGGCATGATGGTTAAGGGCCCTGGACTCCCACATGACTGTCCACGGTTCGGGTCCCAGATCTGGTGACTTGCTTTCTTGCTTTTCCTCTCTCTTTCTCTCTTCTGGTCAAATTAAAAATAAATGACAAAGTTAAAATAAAATAATTCTAAAAAAATTTTTAAAAAAGAGAATGCTATGGTTTGTGGGGTCAGCAGGTGGCATAATGGTTAAGGCTCTGGACTCCCATGGCCCACCTTGGTTTGAGTCCCATACCTGATATCTTCAAACTCATGCTGGGCATGTGTGTACATGCCCAAAATCCTGAGAGGATAATGAAAGAGAAGGGGTTGTAGTATGGCCATACCTCCACTAGGTGATTTCTCACTTTCTTTCTTTCTGTTTCTCCAATGAGGACACACACCCTATAGCAAAAACCTTTCTCTCAAAAAAAGGAGAATGTTAGGGTTTGTATGTGCTCCCCTAAATGCATGTGTTCAGATTGAGTCCTAGTTGTGAAGAGATTAAGGTGAAAACCTGAACTGACTATGGTGTTGAAAGTGGGGCTTTGGGAAATTACTAAGGTTAGGGTCACAGGAGTGGGGCCCCTATGATTGAATCCAGCTGAGTTTATAAGGACAGGGAATGACACAGAGACACACGGACACTGAAATGGTCTGTACTTGCCCTGAATAGCTATGTAGTACCCTCTGCCACGTTATCCACCAGCAAGAAGACCCTCGGCAAATGTGGCACCTTGACCTTTGACCTCCACACCGATAAGATAAATAACTCTCCTCTGTGGTCTGTGTGCAGATACGTGAACCTGAGCGGGAGTGATGGTGGATTTAGGGGAACACACACACACACACACAGACAGACACACACAGATACACAAGTAGAGAAAAGCAGGGATTGGGTGGTGCAGGCACCTCTGATGGAGGCAGCGGTGACCCTGAGCCATCCCCAGGTTTACTCTCTTGTAGGGAATAAAAGGGAGGGAGAAGTGGAATGTGAAGCCAGGTGTTTTCTGTTGACGAAGCTATGGAACATCTAGTGTCTTGCAGTTCTAAGCAAGCCTCCCCTTATCTTCCCTGGCCACCTCTGGCTGACAGTTTTCCTTACACTGCTTTGCAGGGTCAAGCTCAAGACAGAGAGAGCTTGCCTAGCTGCACAGGACCTTGTCTCTGCTTTGCTTAAAGGCACCATTGTGATCTCAGGTCCGGCTGCTCCCTACAAATCTCCCTACAAATCTCATCCCGGCTTAAGTGTTCAGTTATTGAACAACAGAGGACAAACTAAAATAGAGATTCAGGAGGACACAAAGAGTGCACAAAATAATACGCATTATGTAAAAGCCATGTATGGGACCAGCAGATGGTGTAATGGCTATATCGATGGATTCTCATGTATCCAACTGCAATTTGAGTCCTGGACCCGGTGGCTTAAACTCATTCCGGGCGAATGTGCATGTGTGCCCAAGATCCTGAGAGGAGAATGGAGAAGAAGGGATTGCGGCATGGCATTCCCTCCTGGGGGATGATTTCTCACTTTCTGTCTCTCTGTCTCTCTCTGGTGAGCCCACACACCCTATAGCAAAAACCTCTAAAAACCAAAACAAAACAACAACGAAAAAAGAAAAAGCCAGGGATGAATTTCAAAAATTTTTGTACCAAAATAAACTTGTATCAATTTGTTATAACATGTTTGAGGCGGTAAGAAGGACAAGACATTACGTGTATAGTATTCACAATTAGACTAGTCTGAGGTATGTTTCATGTTGGGGGAATTCTCTTTACAAGCTAAATGATGTATACTGGTTGAATGTATAAAGATAATAATAATAATAATAAT
>NW_006160214.1:1227949-1232253 GCF_000334495.1 Tupaia belangeri chinensis
TAATAATAATAATTAATAATAATAATAAAATCAGTTCGAGAAGAACTCTTCAGTGCAACATGAACTCTGCTACACTTGAAGCAAGAACAAACTTCAAATTTATGGTGAAGCTTGAGTAGAAGAATGATGAAATCATTTATGCTTTATTAAAATTTATGGGGACAATGCCCCAAGAAGTCAGAGTCTGCAAATGGATAACTTGTTTTAAGGGTCTAAATAATCTTGAAAATGATGCCTGCCTCAGCATACCATCCACATCAATTTGTGAGGAAAAGAAATCAATGTTGCTTATTCCCTAATTGAAGAAGACTAATGATTAAGAGCAGAAAAAATTACCAACCTCATAGTCATCTCAATTGGTTCAACTTGTGGAATTCTAACTGAACAATTAATGATGAGATGGATGCCAAACCATTGTGTCCAGATTGGTTGCAGATAAGAGCAGAACTTTAAATGGAAATTTTCAACAAGTAGTGATCAAGATCCTGAGGCATTTCTTTCAGGAACTGTAATAGGAGATAACATGGCATCCTGAAGACAAGGTTCAGTAGAAGCAAAAGCAGACTCGAGGCAGAAATGGTCCAATCAAAGCAAAAGCAGACTGATCAAGAGTAAAGATCATAGCAACAGTTTTTGAGGACGCTCAAGGCATTTTGCTTATTGACCTTCTGGGGGGCCAAAGAATAATAGTATCTGTGTATTATGAGAGTGTTTTTAGAAAGTTAGCTGAAGCTTTAGCAGAAAAGCACCCAGGAAAGCTTTACCTCTACTATCACAATATCACAATGCTCACATTCATGCCTCTCATCAATGGAAAATTTATAAGAGTTTTTTTTTTTTTTTTTTTTTTTTTTTTGGAGAGGTTTTTGCTATAGGGCGCGTGCGCTCGCCAGACAGAGAAAGAGAGATAGAAAGCGAGAAATCACCCCCCAGAGGGGATGGCCATGCCGCAATCCCTTCTCCTCCATTCTCCTCTCGGGATCTTGGGCATGCACACCCACGTGGCCAGCGTGAGTTTAAGCCACAGGGTCCGGGACTTGAACTGTGGTTGATTATGTGGGAGTCCAGCGACATAGCCATTACGCTAACTGCTGGTCTCAATTTATAAGAGTTTCAATGAGAAATTGTTAAGCATTTATTTTACAGTTCTGATTTGGCTCCTTATGACTTTCCCCTCCAAATCTTAACAAAAAAAAAATGTTTAAACGTCCCTTATTTCTTTTTCTGTTAATAATATAAAAAAGAGTCAGCCTTATAGCATGGCTTTGTTAAGCACAGTGCATAGGGAGCTAGATTCCACATGGCCAACCATAGTTTGAATCCAGCCCTGGTGGCTTGAAAGACACACTAGATGTGTGTGTGTGCATGTATGTTCAAAATTATGATGGAATGGAGAAATGGTGGAAAAAGTATTGCAGTATGATCATGCCTCACAGGGGTGAGGGTACACTCGTGCATTTTTTTCTCTCTTTTTCTCTCTCCCTTTTTCTCTGGCAAATGCACATACCCTCTATCAATTAAAAAAATAATGCAAAAAAGGCCACACTGACATGATTAACTTTCAGTAAGTTTTTGTTTGTTTGTTTGTTAGGTTTTTGCCATACTTGCATATATTTGCTAGAGAGAGACAGAGCAAAAGTGAGAAATGTAGGAATGGCCACACCACAATTCCTTCTCCTCCATTCTTCTCCTGGAATTTTGGGCATGCATGCATATGGGCCAGCATGATTTTCAAGCTGCTACCTCTGGGACGTGAACTGCGGTCAGCCATATGTGAGCACAGCACTGTAACCACCACACTACCTGCTACCTCCAGTATGCTTTGTTTTCTTTTAGCTCTGAAATCATTGCTTGTGAAAGTGTTTTGAATTTGATGGAGCTTATGTTAAAAAATAAAATTTATACATTTTATTATCTTTAATTTATTTTTTCCAAAAAATCTTTGAAATTCACTCATTGAAAGTTTCTTACTTACTACTCAATTTTTCTGTAAACATAAAACTGCTTTTATTTTTATTTATTTATTTATTTATTTATTTATTGGAGAGGTTTTTGCTATAGGGTACGTATGCTTGCCAGAAAGACAGAGAGAGATAGAGAGACAGAAAGCACGAAATCACCCCCCGGGGGGATGGCCACTTCACAATCCCTTTTCCTCTATTCTCCTCCCAGGATCTTGGGCACACGTGCACACGCAGAAACTTCTTAGTCTAATATAGTCCCACTTGTCTATTTTAGGGATTATTGCCTGTGCTTTGGGAGTCTTATTTAAGAAGTCTTTGCCTACTCCAATGTCTCCCAGAGTTTCCCCAGCATTTTCCACAAGTAGTTTTATTGTCTGAGGTCTTAGGTTCAGATCTTTGATCCATTTTGAGTTGACTGTTGTTAATGGTGAAAGATGGGGGTTCAGTTTCATCTTTCTGCAGGTGGATACCCAGTTTTTCCAGCACCATTTACTAAATAGGTTTTCCTTTTCCCAATGGATTGACTGATATCCTTTGTCAAAGACCAGTCGGCTGTAAGCTTTGGGGGTTATTTCTGGGTCTCTGTTCTCTTCCATGGGTCCACATGTCTGTTTTTATGCCAATACCATGCTGTTTTGATGACCACAGCTTTACAGTATATCTTGGGATCAGGGAGTGATATGACTCCTACTCCATTCTTCTTGCACAGGATTGCTTTTGCAATACGAGGTCTTTTATGGTTCCAGACAAATTCTATAATTGTCTTTTCTAGATCTCTGAAGAATATCTCTGGTATTTTGATTGGAATTGCATTAAACATGTAGATTAATTTGGGTAGAATTGCCATTTTGATTATGTTAATTCTACCAATCCAGGAGCATGGGATGTCCTTCCACTTTTTTATGTCACTTTCAATGTCTTTTTTAAGATTCTCGTAGTTTTCTTTATAAAGGTCTTTGACTTTCTTAGTTAGGTTTATCCCTAGATATCTTATACATCTTGTGGCTACGGTGAAAGGGATTCCTTTCTTCAGCTCTGCTTCATTCAACTTGTTGTTCATAAATAGAAATGCTATAGATTTTTGGATATTGATTTTGTATCCTGCCACCTTACTGTATTCACTTATTACTTCAAGCAGTTTTTTCATGGATACCTTTGGGTCTTCTAAGTATACCATCATGTCATCTGCAAATAAAGATATTTTCAACTCTTCTTTGCCTATTCGAATGCCTTTAATACTGTTCTCTTCTCTGATTGCAATAGCTAAGACTTCCAGTACTATATTAAAGAGCAGTGGAGAAAGTGGGCAGCCTTGCCTAGTACCTGTTTTCAGAGGAAAAGCTTTCAGCTTTTCCCCATTCAGTATAATATTAGCTGTAGGTTTTTCATAGATTGCTTTTATTGTGTTCAGAAATGACCCTTCTATACCAATCTTACTGAGAGTCTTAATCATAAAAGGATGTTGTATTTTATCAAACGCTTTCTCCGCATCAATTGAGATGATCATATGGTTTTTATCTTTCTTTCTGTTAATGTGGTGTATTACATTTATGGTCTTGCGTATATTGAACCACCCTTGCATCCCTGGTATAAAGCCTACCTGGTCGTGATGAATGATCTTTGTTATATGTTGTTGGATACGATTTGCGAGTATCTTGTTGAGAATTTTCGCATCTATATTCATCAATGATATTGGTCTGTAGTTTTCCTTTTTTGTCATATCCTTATCTGTTTTGGGGATGAGGATGATGGAGGCTTCATAAAATGAATTTGGAAGGTTTCCTTCCTTTTGAATCTTTAGAAATAATTTTAGTAAGATAGGGGTTAATTCTTCCTTGAAAGTTTTGTAGAATTCACAAGTGAAGCCATCTGGGCCTGGGCTTTTCTTTGTTGGGAGATTATTAATTACTGATTCAATCTCCTGGCTTGTTATAGGTCTATTCAGATTCTCTATGTCTTCCTGATCCAATCTTGGTAGTTTATATGCATCCAGGAATTTGTCCATCTCCTCCAGGTTATCTTGTTTGTTGGCGTAAAGTCGCTCATAGTATCCTCTAATGATATTATGTATTTCTGCTATGTCCGTGGTAATATTGCCTGTTTCATCACATATTTGATTAATCTGGTTTCTTTCTTTCTTCTTCTTGATCAGTCTAGCCAATGGAGTATCAATCTTGTTGATCTTTTCAAAGACATGGAACCAACCTAAATGTCCACAAACTGATGAATGGATTGGAAGAGTGTGGTATATATACTCTATGGAATACTACTCAGCCATAAAAAATAACAAGACCCTGGCATTTGATAGAAAGTGATCAGATATGGAGGATCTATTGCTGA
>NW_006160214.1:1232321-1241816 GCF_000334495.1 Tupaia belangeri chinensis
GTGGAATGGGGGAGGTGAAGAGAAGAGGATAGAGAAAGATAGCAAGAGAACAATAGAGAGGCAGGACGTTAGTGAGAAACAGATATGGCTTATTACCTGTAGATGATGACATGTATAGTATTCTCAACTGGATTGGTCTGAGAAGTATTTCATGATGGGTAAAGTCCTTTTACAAGCAAAATGAGAAATAGTGATTGACTGTTCTAAAAAAAAAAATAATAATAATAATGATTGGGAAAAACATAGAAAAGTTATTGAATGATGAAGCAGGGAGATTAATGTCTGTATTGACTGACATGCATGGCATTCCCTTTTGAAAAAGCAATGTAATACACTGTAAAGTTATATGCAATTTGATGTAATATAAAGAAGATTATGATGATAATAAAAATTAAAAATAAAAAAGTAAAGTTTATTAATTAAATAAAGAATTAACCAGATGTTTACATTGTTGGAAATTTAGCTTATCTTAGCTGTAGTGATGTGGGATTGCTAAGGAAATACAGCATTAAGGCCATGATGAATGATGAGTGATTTACATTGGTAATACAGCATTCTCTCTTTCCTATTAAACTTTTTGTTGGCTGAAATGATTAATTATATGACTTTTTTTTTCATTACATTCTCTGTGATAAGGAAAAGAAAATGAAACTGTGGAATGTCTATTACATTTTATGAATGATGACTGGGTGTAGTAGTATGATTTTTTTTTTTTTGACTGCACTATATTGTTGGTTAACTTCCTGACTAAATAGTTCCCAGCCAGATAACCCAAATCTATAATACTAAGAACCTACAGTTCAAAGACATCATCAATTACACAAATCTATTTTCTTATTAAAACAAGATTGTGGGAATCAGCAGTTAGCGTAATGGCTATGTCGCTGGACTCCCACGTAGACTGCGGTTTGCGTCCCGGATCTGGTGGCTTAAAACTCACGCCGGGCGCGTGTGCATGCCTGCCCAAGATCCCGAGAGGAGAATGGAGGAGAAGGGATTGCGGTGTGACCATCCCCCCCTGGGGGGTGATTTCTTGCTTTCTGTCTCTATGTCTCTCTCTGTCTGTCTGGCGAGCGCACGTGCCTTGTAGGAAAAAAATCCTCTCAAAAAAAACCCCACAAGATTTTAGGGAGATATGCTAATAACGTAAGTTATTCTTATTATAAGATTGATATACAAATTGGATGAGGAGCAACCTGAAACAATCCTACTCAAAGAAACTTATTACATTTTTTTCTCAAAGCAATCAGTAATACTGATAGGTTATTGGGTAGTTATAGCATTTTTAAATATGGATACAAAAGGCATAAGATGTATAAGGACATACTTTCGAGCTTTAGATTGTTAGGGCCAATTACTAGGCATAAATTACCAGGAAAGTCTCAGTAGGCTGCAGCAACCCTGAGACAGAAAAGAATGAGGATGCAGGAAGATATTAATCTATTTTTAGTTCAATTGAATGGTAAGGCTGGGTTCCATGACTAATTTTCTTTTTTTTCTTGTTTCAATCTTGTTTTGCAAGATCTTTTATTCTTAGCAGTTTTAATTATTTTTCCTTCTTAGGTACCATGACAATGTCTACTTTATCTTCCCTGGGAGAACAACTGAGTACTGGGATCTTGGGAAATCTGGGATGAAAATGTTCAAAAAAACCTCTTTGCAAATATCAGAAATATTGCACTTTACTTTGGTTTAATGCAGAGGCAGCTAGCTCAAATTCCTAAGGTGACTCTGAAATGAATTCTATTATCTGTAGGTTTCTTGAGTTATTAATAGAGAATGACAACATGTTAGTTGACATGCTTTGCTTTTGTATCTCTATCACCTTCATAAAACAATAATCACCTTAAAAGCAACAATTCTATATAAACTTATCATTGTATTCCTCTCAGGTTAAAGTGTGTGGTGCCTTACATTTAATAGGTATTCAATACATATTTATGGAATTGAATCGAAGGCCTAATAAGAGGAAATGAGCTTACATTCCACCGCAGATAGGACTTTAATTACCTTCACTCTTGAGCTTATTATAAGGATATTAAAGATACCAAATGGCCATTTCTAAATGTCTCTTCTTTATTCAACTACATTATTGAGTTCTACATGCCCAGTGTTGTGCTGGCAATTGGGGTTAGAGAGAGGTCAGTAAGCATGTAGGTACTCATGGGAGTCCCCAAAACAAGATATCTTCAGGGATATTTGGTTGGAATAAGTATTAGATTAGATCAGAGCTTAGATCACAGTATTTCTGAGGTCCAGATAATTGGTTTAATTCTTTCAGTTGAGTTAGCCAGAGACCATTCTTCATGGCTTCTGTCAGGCCCATGTTGCTGGTCACGAGCTGGGACTTGATGATTGAATAGGTATGAATCTGTGTCAAGTCATTAACTGCTGTGGTAAAAACGCCTCTAAAACATATTATCCAAAGTGATCAGTATTATTACTTCCTCTTACAAAAAATTTTTGCCTTCATACTTTGTCCTTTTTGTTCTAGCCTTACAGTTATATAAACTAACTGTTTGAATTTCAACTCCTTTTCAAAATTAATCCTAGATGCTTGACAAGAATATGGCTTTCTCAGTAGAGCTTTCTTTAGATAACTGTTGCTGACTTTAGTACTTTTATGATAGGCTGTAGTTCTAGTAGCACTTGTCTAAAGTCTGGTAGTCGGTAGTCTACCCAGAATCTTTGGGAGAATTAATTATAAAAAGGAAGCTTTTCTAGGCAGGTGAATTAGAAAGAAGCTTTTTTTCCCTATTGATTGATCCAGCCCTGCACTAGGACAAAAAGTTTTAGTGAGAACAAATTGAAGACAAGTTTATTCTGTGACTCTCTCAATGATATATGCTTGGTTTTTAACCTTAAAAAAATGTCTGTTTCCATAAATGTTGTTTATTTAGAAAGTGATAATAATAAAGAGTGCTGGAAGAAACTTCTAGAGGTGATGAAAGTTTTTATGGTGATTGTGGTGATGGTTTTACAGGTAATCATTTATCTCCAAATCATTGAGTTGTATATATTAAATATATATACATTTTCTGTTTGTCAATTATACCTCAATAAAATGGTTAAAAACAAAACGCAACACAACACCAAACACTTACTCTGGGACACTCCTCAGGGCTCATTACGCAAGTTGTCTCATACAATGCTTAAGAGAACTTGATGTCTCGAAAGGTCAGCTTAATGCTTCTGCTGTGGTTTCACTGGACTAGGTATGAATAGAAATTTTGGCAAGGGAAGAACATTAAACTAAGTGTCTCTCAATGAGTGTCAGGTGTGTAGTGCATATTCTCATCTTTATACTATTTAAAAAGTTACATTCATGCTTTCCAGTTTATATTGCTTTGCTCATTTGTGAACAGACTAACAGAAATATTATGTATTTTAAACTGCGTAATGCAGAGAGATGACAGTGTTAAAGGACTAGGTTTCCCTTTAAACCTAAGAGATTAAGAAAGAGAAGAGCCCCCTTAACCTGTGAGAATTTAAGCAGGTGGCTCTATTGTCCTTCTTACAGAGAAGTTGTCCACTTTCAGTTGCCCAGCTGAGCATGTACTACATTAAGTGTACTTGATATCATTTAATATTATATTGAGATGATTAGATGGTCTTCTATTTATTTAGCATAGCAAAGAAATGTAAATAGTACAGTGATGACCTTATTTCTTCCTGACTCTTCATTGCAATGCAAACTCTGTTGACAGAGGGCCTTGACATCTGGTTCATTCCAGTATGTCCAGATCCTGAAATGGTATTTACTAGATTGAGTGTGTTTTCAATATACACTTTGGAATAAAGAATTAATTAATGATTGTTAGCTATATCATCATTAAATTTTTTTAGTACATAGAAAATATTCTGATTTTTCAGAACTACATTAGGACTAGATGAGACATCCAAAGAACAATTAGCAATTAAAGTTAGAATCTATTTAGTGAATTTTAAATTCACTGCCTGCATGTTTCTTTGTCTAGAGATTAGTCTGTGCCATAAATTAAAAGAAAACTAAGGACCAGCAGAAGGCGTAATGGCTATGTAGCTGGACTCCCATATAGTTGATCTCTGTTCGAGTCCCAGACCTGGTGGCTTAAACTCACACCAGGCACGTGTGCATGCTTGCCCAAGATCCCGAGAGGAGAATGGAGGAGAAAGGCTTGCAACATGGCCATCCCCACTGGGGAGTGATTTCTTGCTTTCTGTCTCTCTGTCTCTCTCTGTCTTTCTGGTGAGCACATGAGCTCTATAGCAAATATTCCCCTCCCAAAAAAGAAAAAAAGAAAAAGAAAAAAAAAAAGGAAAGAAAACCAGGTATGGCTGACTAGAAATAAGAGGATATTTTACATCGTAATTAGCATAGCCCTCATTTTCTCTTTGTGAGTGGTTCTGGTTAGAAGGAATCTAAAAAAATGAGGGTGGAAGAAATTTTTAAAAATACACAATGGACGAAAAAAACATTTTATAGAAATTGATTTTGCAGTAAAATGATTAATTCTAATGTATATTTTTGTCAGTTCTTAGTATCTAAATATGTTTTCTGGCAAGTTTATCATGTAGTTTCTTTGTGGACTTAACTTTCAAAAGTATATTAAATTGTGTATGTGTGTATATAAAACTGTTTAAATTCTATTTGCCAGAAGTAGCTCTCATTTATTTTAAGAATATATATTTTGTGAATTCTAATGTGAATTATTTTTAATTGGGAAAAATAGGGGAGGTTTTCACCTGGATTATCTAAAATCACATATGAATGCAAATCAGGCAATTGTTAACATTTTCATTTGTACTGCTAATTAACTGGCAGATATTTGGAGCTCCACAGCCAACAATCTTATAAATTATTGCACCAGGTATTTAGGAAGGCCGAACATAGTAGAATGACTCTGCAGTAGAGTCATAATTTAAGTGATATAAATATATAATATGTGTGTTTTCTAATTTTATAACATCCCAGGGCTAGGCAAAATACTTCACCATTATGATTTGGTTTACATGAAACTCTAGTAAATTATATAGAAGCAATAATCTATCTTGTTTTAGAGACTTGGGAAGGGTCCTACTTGGGTAAGGGTCCTTTTTTTCCAAATAAGGAGTACTTCAAAAAGTTAGGTTGAAGAACAAGACAACCTAGCTCTTCAGGTTGCTTTAAGATTCTATGAAATAATGCATATGAAGAGACAGCCCCTTGCCATTCATTATCTTGTTATTTCTACTGTGTTAATTCCATTTAGCATGTCTCAGGGCAGGAGGGAGATAGACCCCAGGAATTCTTAGAGACTTTATAAGTTCTTTATCAGAGTTTATTATTTTTTGGGGGGAGAGGTTTTTGCTATAGGGCACGCATGCTCGCCAGACAGACAGAGAGAGACAGAGAGACAGAAAGCAAGAAATCACTCCCCAGAGGGGATGGCCACACCGCAATCCCTTCTCTTCCATTCTCTTCTTGGGATCTTGGACACGCACGCACACGCGCCCAGCGTGAGTTTAAGCCACCGGGTCCAGGACTTGAACTGCGGTTGACTACGTGGGAGTCCAGTGACATAGCCATTACACTAACTGCTGGTCCCATGGAAATACATATTTTTAAAAACCGTAGGGCTTGGGACCAGCAGTTGGCATAATAGCTCTCTTGCTAAACTCCCATGTAGTCGTCGAGTCTTGGACCCGGTGACTTAAACTCATGCCGGGTGCATGTGTGTGCATGTGTCCAAGATCCTGAGAGGAGAATGGAATAGAAGGGATTGTGGCATGGCCATCCCCCTGGGAGGGGTGATTTCTTGCTTTCTCTCTCTCCGTTTCTCTCTGTCTTTCTGGCGAGCGCACATGCCCTATAGCAGAAAACCTCTCAAACAAAAAAACCCCATAGGGCTGGTTCTATTGCCTAGTGGTTAAGAGAGCCAGAGCCTACGTGGCCAACCACACTTAAAATCCTAAAGAAACACTTGGTATATATGCTCATAACATCAACAATATAGAAAAAAGAAGAGAAGGGATTGTGGTTTAATTAGTTCTTTTTGGGAAGTGCTTTTCCCCTTTCTTTTTCTCTCTCTAGCAAGCACACACACCCTCTGACAAATTTTTTTAAAAAAGAAAAATAAACTATGCATGAATTGATTAAAAAAACATTTTTGTACCAAAATAAACTTTCACTTTGATTCAATTTTCCCAACATGTACCTACGTTGTGACAGTTATTGAACATAATATTGATAACTAGTCTGAACACTAGACTTAGTTATTTATACTTTAGTGTTAATTTAACTTAGAACTTTTCCTAAATGTAGATTTTTAATTTTATTGTTAATTTTTTGTAGTTTTGCCACAGGGTGTGTGCACTCATCAGAGACAGAGAGAGAAGAAAAATGAGAAATAACCCCATGGAGATGGCCATTCTGCAATTTCTTTTCTTCCATTCTCCTCTTAGGATTTTGGGCATGCATGCATGTGCACTTAGCATGATTTTCTTTCTTTTCCTTTTAAAGAATTATTTAATTTTATTTATTATTATTATTATCATTATTTATAATTTGCTACAGGGCATGTGTGCACATTAGAGACAGACAGTAAGAGAGAGAGAGAGAGAGAGAGCGCAAGCTAGTAGGTCCAGGATGCAAACCATAGTCTCTGTCTCTCTCTGTCTTTCTGGTGAGCACATGAGCTCTATAGCAAATATTCCCCTCCCAAAAAAGAAAAAAAGAAAAAGAAAAAAAAAAAGGAAAGAAAACCAGGTATGGCTGACTAGAAATAAGAGGATATTTTACATCGTAATTAGCATAGCCCTCATTTTCTCTTTGTGAGTGGTTCTGGTTAGAAGGAATCTAAAAAAATGAGGGTGGAAGAAATTTTTAAAAATACACAATGGACGAAAAAAACATTTTATAGAAATTGATTTTGCAGTAAAATGATTAATTCTAATGTATATTTTTGTCAGTTCTTAGTATCTAAATATGTTTTCTGGCAAGTTTATCATGTAGTTTCTTTGTGGACTTAACTTTCAAAAGTATATTAAATTGTGTATGTGTGTATATAAAACTGTTTAAATTCTATTTGCCAGAAGTAGCTCTCATTTATTTTAAGAATATATATTTTGTGAATTCTAATGTGAATTATTTTTAATTGGGAAAAATAGGGGAGGTTTTCACCTGGATTATCTAAAATCACATATGAATGCAAATCAGGCAATTGTTAACATTTTCATTTGTACTGCTAATTAACTGGCAGATATTTGGAGCTCCACAGCCAACAATCTTATAAATTATTGCACCAGGTATTTAGGAAGGCCGAACATAGTAGAATGACTCTGCAGTAGAGTCATAATTTAAGTGATATAAATATATAATATGTGTGTTTTCTAATTTTATAACATCCCAGGGCTAGGCAAAATACTTCACCATTATGATTTGGTTTACATGAAACTCTAGTAAATTATATAGAAGCAATAATCTATCTTGTTTTAGAGACTTGGGAAGGGTCCTACTTGGGTAAGGGTCCTTTTTTTCCAAATAAGGAGTACTTCAAAAAGTTAGAGGAAAAACATATATATATATATATATTTTTTTTTTGCTATAGGGCACGCATGCTCGCCAGACAGACAGAGAGAGACAGAGAGACAGAAAGCAAGAAATCACTCCCCAGAGGGGATGGCCACACCGCAATCCCTTCTCTTCCATTCTCTTCTTGGGATCTTGGACACGCACGCACACGCGCCCAGCGTGAGTTTAAGCCACCGGGTCCAGGACTTGAACTGCGGTTGACTACGTGGGAGTCCAGTGACATAGCCATTACACTAACTGCTGGTCCCATGGAAATACATATTTTTAAAAACCGTAGGGCTTGGGACCAGCAGTTGGCATAATAGCTCTCTTGCTAAACTCCCATGTAGTCGTCGAGTCTTGGACCCGGTGACTTAAACTCATGCCGGGTGCATGTGTGTGCATGTGTCCAAGATCCTGAGAGGAGAATGGAATAGAAGGGATTGTGGCATGGCCATCCCCCTGGGAGGGGTGGTTTCTTGCTTTCTCTCTCTCCGTTTCTCTCTGTCTTTCTGGCGAGCGCACATGCCCTATAGCAGAAAACCTCTCAAACAAAAAAACCCCATAGGGCTGGTTCTATTGCCTAGTGGTTAAGAGAGCCAGAGCCTACGTGGCCAACCACACTTAAAATCCTAAAGAAACACTTGGTATATATGCTCATAACATCAACAATATAGAAAAAAGAAGAGAAGGGATTGTGGTTTAATTAGTTCTTTTTGGGAAGTGCTTTTCCCCTTTCTTTTTCTCTCTCTAGCAAGCACACACACCCTCTGACAAATTTTTTTAAAAAAGAAAAATAAACTATGCATGAATTGATTAAAAAAACATTTTTGTACCAAAATAAACTTTCACTTTGATTCAATTTTCCCAACATGTACCTACGTTGTGACAGTTATTGAACATAATATTGATAACTAGTCTGAACACTAGACTTAGTTATTTATACTTTAGTGTTAATTTAACTTAGAACTTTTCCTAAATGTAGATTTTTTAATTTTATTGTTAATTTTTTTGTAGTTTTGCCACAGGGTGTGTGCACTCATCAGAGACAGAGAGAGAAGAAAAATGAGAAATAACCCCATGGAGATGGCCATTCTGCAATTTCTTTTCTTCCATTCTCCTCTTAGGATTTTGGGCATGCATGCATGTGCACTTAGCATGATTTTCTTTCTTTTCCTTTTAAAGAATTATTTAATTTTATTTATTATTATTATTATCATTATTTATAATTTGCTACAGGGCATGTGTGCACATTAGAGACAGACAGTAAGAGAGAGAGAGAGAGAGAGAGCGCAAGCTAGTAGGTCCAGGATGCAAACCATAGTTGGCCATGTGGGAGTTCAGTGCCTAAACCACCACACCATCTGCTAGGCCCCACAGCATAATTTTCAAGTCCCAGGGTCTGGGATTCGAACCATGGGCATCTATGTGGGAGTCAAGTGTCTTAACCACCATGCCACCAGCGGGCCCAAAAGTAGATTTTTAATTAAAAACAAATTAATGAGGAGAGGTCTAGCTGGTGGCATGGAGGTTCAGGTGCTGGGCTCCCACATGGCTAACCACAGTTAACCTAGACCCATTGGCTTGCAAATCACACCAGGTGCAAGTGCAAGGCCAAAATCCTGAGAGGAGAGAGAAGGAGAGATTGCAGCATGTCATCCCTTCTAGGGTGTGATTTTTTTTACTTTCCTTCTCTTTTTCTCTCTCTGGCAAGAGCACACACTCTATGGCAAAAACTAAGAAAAAAATTGTATGAGAAAGAGTTGTAGACTCTAAAAAAGGGTACTTACTTAACTGGAAGGTTGGAGAGACAGAATCCAACTTAATCTCTTTTAGTGTTCTCAGAGAAATAGCTTTCAGGAATTTATACTTTAAGGATACTTACTCAATTTTATGCTGCTGCTGCTGCTTCTTTTTTTTTTTTTTCTTTTAAATAGGTTTTTTGCCTTAGGTCACATGCCATT
>NW_006160214.1:1241833-1268231 GCF_000334495.1 Tupaia belangeri chinensis
AGAGAGAGAGAGAGAGAGAGAGCGAGCGCGAGCCAGTGAGAGGGCTAGTGAGACGTCACCCCTAAGGGGTGATGGCCATACCACAATCCCATTCCCATTCTCATCCTGATATCTTGGGCAGGCACACACATGCGTCCTGCATGATTTTTCAAGCCACTGGGTCTGGGACTCAAACCGAGGTTGGCCATGTGGCAGTTCAGGGACATAACTGCTATGCCATCTGCTGACCCCTCAATTTTATGCTTCTTATTCCCTTTTCCTTTGATGTGGAAACTAAAATAATAAAGTCAGAAACAGAAATTTGGGGAAAGTATTGTTTATTGATTATTTTCTCTTAGGTAATCAATAACTGACTATCTACCATTTTTTTCCCACAACATTGCAACTTTATTTTACCACATGTCTTCTTCTGCTTCTTTTTTCTCTCTGGTTTTCCTGTTGAATTCTTCTCTTTCTTATTTGTTCTTCTCTTTTCCATATATCTGTCTCATTCTCTGTCTCTCTCTGCCTTTCTTATATCATTCTACCTCTTCCTATGTTACATGCCATTTTTCCTTTCTGTGTTTTCTCCTAGAACATTAAGTTTAAGACTTCAAAGTACATAGCAGATACGCCGAAATATTTACATAGCTTAAATTTTATGCATGCTGATATAATTGTTGGCTTTAGATAGTTGTATCAGTTTTCCTGTGATCTTAATTATATTTGCATAACAACTTTTTTGCTTTGGATTAGTCATCAGTATTCTTTGAGTATGTGCTATAGATTCAGGAATTTGATATGCATTGTGGAAAGTTTAACAGAGTAGAGCAGTAGTTCTCATACCCAAAAGGATATCGTGTAGTTAGGGAAACTATAGGTGTGATTATGACAAGTCAGAATGTGGACTACTTATAATTTACAAAAAATGCCAATTTCTTAATTAGTTGTAAGATAGTTACTTCAAAAGCAGAATGCCTTTTCTCCCAGGAATAAAGTCAGGTATGGCCGTAATAATCCATTCTAAGAAAGCTAGTTATGCTTATAATTGATTGGATTCATGTTACTGCAAAGTCTAAATGCTCCTAGGAGAAGACAATACTAAGTTTTAATCAGGATAATAGAAACAAATTTTCTTCTCTGTTACAGTGCCTGGACAAATTTCTGGTAGCAGGAGGATAAATTACAATTATGAACAAGGGAGGCAAAACCATTTGGATGTGGAGGTGGTTTCCAAAGCCAGGTATTCACAGATAGGGTAGTTTGAGGGAAATAAGGTACCAACCCATGTGGTAGGGATATACATACAAAGAGACTTCAAAAAGTTTGTGAAAAATTAAAGTATGAGTTTATTTCAAAAATTTTTTTAAATCCATCCATTCTTTTTCATGATGCACATTTTTCATGAACTTTTTGAAGATGGGTCAAGAAGGGATTAATGAAAGCGTGGGTAGCCATGATAGGCTATAAGAAGGACATAAATGAACTAGATGCTAAAAAATTGATAGCTTCTGTATCCATATTTTATATCACTTTCCTATATATGTATTTTAATTGGTTATTTCTTGGGTCTTCCCTTCATCACCAAAAGTCTTATCTGGTTTGAAATCTGCCAGTTAACTACTCTCATACAGTTCATATCTATGAGGCATCTTTCTAGATAGAAAGAGAGCAAGAGAAGACAATCTTTAAACTGTGTCTTCGTAGTTCACATATATGCAGCTGACTTTCAATTATCTGTATAATGACCATTTCTATTTGTGAGTTACCTTTGGAGACTATGAAGACTGGGAATGTTCTCTTTGACACTTCTCATAAACTCATGACATATTTCTTCACTATTCAGTTTTACATTAAGGTATGCATACTCTGCTAAGCAAAATTGAAAAGGTATGCTTTTTGTGAAAGCTAACAGAATGAATTTGAAAAGAGAATTTCAGAAATTTGGATATCAGATCTGTATGAAAATAAAAGTGATATTGTGGAAAGAGCATTAGACTTGGAGTGAGAAGACCCAGGAGTTGGTCTTATTGACTTATTTTATTATGCCTGTGATTTGGTGAAGGCATTAATCCCTTTGAGTCTCAAGTTTCCTTATCTGGCAGAAGTAGCTAATAATATAGACCACATAGAAAGTGCTGAGGTTCAAATGAGATAAAGAGAAAATGACACTGCCGTAGAAACCATTCTACAAATCTACAGGTCAATTTGTTATTTTCTTGGTCCTGAATTACAGAGTTCATATACCAGGGCTTCTAGAGTTTGGTAGTACTTCAAGATATCAGTTAGTTCATTTTGCTGCCTTTAAACAAGTAAATAAGGGGATATTGTCTCAACTTATATATGTAGAAACTGAGACTCAGAGAAGTGACTTGTACACTGTCACTCAGATTACAAGTGGTTGAAACTGAAGGTAGCATTTTCCCCTACCATTTTAGACTAGCTTTGGCAGATAATAGTGCATCTCCTTGGACCAAAAAATCTGTAAAGTATCCAAATGTTTTAGTCTTAAAAACAAAGAAAGGAATTTCTGTAGTGGAGTGGAGGAAATGACTGTAATAGTTACCACTTTTAGAATATGAATTTAGAACTTAAAATACTGAATGTTCCTTGGGACCAGCAGTTAGCATAATGGCTATATCACTAGACTCCCATGTAGTCGACCGTAGTTCGTGTCCCAGACCCGGTGATTTAAACTCTTGTGCATGCCCAAGATCCCGAGAGGAGAGTGGAGGAGAAGGGATTGCGGCGAGCGCACACGCCCTGTAACAAAAACCTCTTCAAAAAAAAAAAAAAGAAAACTGAATGTTCCTAGTTGTACTTCTTACAAAAATACCCAGTTTAATTTAAAATATCATTACAATGTAGACAAGTTTGTTTGACCCTTTTTACTTCAGTGACTAAGATCATTAAACATTATACAGGCTACTCTCATCAATGCGAAATTTGTGGGAACGGAGAGGGTATAGAATATATTTTAAACAAGTAGAAAAGTATTTACAATGTTTGCTAATTAAAGCAATTGATGTTATTTAAGTAAAGGGGAGGGTAAGTCTTTATTGAATATTCTTCCCACGTGATTAAGGAAGATCAATGGAGCTCATCCTCAGATATCTGAGGGCTATAAATTGGGGAGAAAAATTACTTTTATCCTACATTTACTCCACTTTATCCCTGTAGAATTAGGAAGCTATTAGTGAGGTATGCGTGCAGAGACTTAACAGACTGCACTATATAGTACTCTTCTGAAGACTCATAGCAACTTAAAAATAATGAACAAAATAAAAATAAGATCAGTAAACAACAAACAGAATTTTTTTTTTTTTAGCTCCAGTTCCAAGGGAGAGTTTATCACTGGTTTATCACTAATCGCTACAAGATGGCAAAAGAATGTTTCCATCTTGCCTGGGTTGTTTTCTTTACACTCACAACATTCACTGTGGTCAAGAGATTTTTGTAGTCAAGTGTGAACCTTGATTTATGGCTATTTGAATAGGACAGAAGTATGTGAAAATTGTCTGCAATGATATAATTTAATTAGCTCTTTATTATGCTTGATATGAGGTGGTATAATGTGGTTAACTCTAAAGTATAAGATATACAAGCAGAGTAAATATGAGAGCATAATGGCTACTCAGAAATCAATCTGAAGTACACCAATCAATCTTACAATATTAAGAAGAAAACAGCAATTTTTAAACACAAAGTACTCTAAAATGCCTAAATAGTCAGAAAGGTAACAATTGATGATACTATAAATGGAACATTAATTTGTTTTAGTATTTATTTTATATGTCCTCATAAATGTGATTCCTAATAAAAAAAAAGACTTACTTTATTTTCACAAAACAACAATTATTAAGATTGGGATATGTTTTATAAATGGGAGTATTTTCAGAAGTCATGCCAAATTTAATGTCTATCACCAGAGTGTGTATGTAATGACAATATGTAACAACTCCCACAAAACTACAGGGCGTGCAGCGAGCTTTTATTGCCATCATGACGACTAGAATGGTTGGTTAGAGAGTTTTGCTGGTTTTGGTTGAACAAGTTCTTTTTGTTTTCTGGTTTTGGTTTGGGGGTCAGCTGCTTTGACTGAGATAGCAGGTGAAAATCAACTTATGTTTTCCTCATCTGTCTGTAGGCTACCTGAGGCATTTTTGTCACTATATTATAGGTAAAGAAGCACAAACAGGGACCAGCAGTTAGTATAATGGCTATGTTGCTGGACTCCCATGTAATCGACCGCAGTTTGAGTCCTGTGACTCAGTGGCTTAAACTCACGCCAGGAGCATGTGCGTGCATGCCCAAGATCCCGACAGGAGAATGGAAGAGAAGGGATTGCGGCATGGCCATCCCCCCTGGGGGGTGATTTCTCGCTTTCTGTCTCTCTGTCTCTGTCTTTCTGGCAAGCTCACATGCCCTATCGCCAAGAAAAAGAAACAATTCTGTTTTTACACAGAGATCAGCATCAATCTTACTCAGCAAATGAAATAGCTTCAAAATGTTCTTTGCTGTATATGCTCCCAGGAGCAATTCACATCTGTAATCTGTCTGCTGAGTTTCAGCATCTCAGCTACTGAAATGGCAAATAGATTGTTTGTAGTTGAAGGACTACCTTCTTTTTAAAATTTTAGTAATAGAACACTTTTGGATTGGCTAGAATTCTGACTGTAAGTCTACTTCTCAGAATATAGAAAAATAATGCCTCCATTCTTCAGCCTTGTGTCTTTCCTGAGTTATCTAAACAAGTGTGTAGGTATATGTGTGAAGTACAAGGGAGAAAGATTGAGAATAGAGAAAAATATGGTGTTTCTCAATACTCGTTACTGATATTTTTAAGTCAAAAAGCATGCTTTATAGAGAAATATGGACTCCAGGATTATAATGATGAATAGGGTCTAATTTTTCTGGTTGTCTTACAATTTCTGTCTATATCACAATCTCCATGCAATTTCCCCAATTCTAATACCAAAACATTATAATATGAGAAAATCAGAGAAAAGAGGTCCTTGTAAACTTGTGACAAGTTAGAGTTAATAAAGTCTTAGTATTAAAGAAGAAGGAATAGGCATAATTGAGTTCCAGTCTTTGTATTGGTTTCAAGTCAGAAATTTAATCCTTTAGAAAATTGAGATTCATAATGTCAAGAAAAAAGCAAGAGTAATATTTATTTATTTATTTATTTTTTGGAGAGGTTTGTGCTATAGGGCGTGTGTGCTCGCCAGAAAGACAGAGAGAGACAGACAGAAAGCTAGAAATTATCCCCTGGGGAGGATGGCCACGCTACAATCCCTTCTCCTCCATTCTCCTCTTGGGATCTTGGGCACGCACGCGCCCAGTGTTAGTTTAAGCCACTGGGCCCAGGACTTGAACCGCGGTCAACTACATGGGAATCCAGCGACATAGACATTACACTAACTGCTGGTTTCAACAAGAGTAATATTTATGATGACAGGATGTAGATTTGCTGTTAGAACTGTTGAGGTTATTTACAGTCAACATCTATTTCCCACATTATTTTCATCTTTTTTTTTTTTCCTTAAAGAAGTTTTTTTTTATCGGGTATGTGTGCTTGCCAGAGAGACAGAGACAGACAGAAAGCGAGAAACCCCCCAGGGTGGATGGCCATGCTGCAATCCCTCCTCCTTCATTCTCCTCTTGGGATTTTGGGCACCTGCACACATACACCTGAACCCAGTGTGAGTTTCAAGCTCCCAGGTCCAGGACTTGAACTGTGGTTGGCCATGTAGGAGTCCAGCAACATAACCACCATGCCATCTGCTGGTCCCCATATCATTTTAATCTTGAGGTATTAGTTTTTTATTGAATTAACAACAATACAAAACAATAAAACCTCAAATCACGTAAGATTTGTTTAAAGATCTATGCTTTTCTAGGCACATGATTTGCTCTAGATTCCCTAAGGATAGTTGGTTGTATGTGTTGTGGGTTACTGATGTGCCAGTCTTGGCTATGTACATCCAGTGCCTTAGCCTCCACACCATCTGTTGGGCCTCTTTCCTTCTTTTTAATGACTGGATAGTATTCCACTGTGTATGTATACTGCATTTTCTTTGTTCATCTGTTAATAGATACTTAGATTAATTCCAAATCATGGCTATTATGAATAATTCTTCAGTGAACTTGGGAATGCAGGTATCTCTTTATCACACTGATTTCAAGTTCTTAGGCTATACACTGAGAAATAGGATTGCTGGTAGTTCTACTTTGAGTTTTTTAAGGAATTACCATATAGTTTTCCATAATAGTAGTGTAGAAAGGTTCCATTTCTTTGCATCTTTGACAACACTTTGTTTAATCTTTTTGATAATAGTCATTCTAATAGGTGTGAGGTGATCTCATGGTTTTAATTTATCTTTCTATAATAATTATTGATATTGAGCATTTTCATGCATGCTTATTAGACATTTGCATATCTTTTTTATAGAGATTTTTGCCTTTAAAAAATGGCATGTGTGCTCACCAGAAAGAGAGAGAGATAGTGAGAGAAAAGGTGAGCAGTCGCCTCCTGAGGGATGGCTACACTACAATTCTTTTTGCTCCATTCTCCTCCCAGGGTTTTGTGCACATGCCTAGAGTGATTTTTAAGCCACCAGATCCAGGACTCAAATCATGATTGGCCATGTGGGAGTCCAGTGCATTAAGCACCACACAACCTGCTGGCTCCTCTATGGCTATTTTTAATCCATTGTCCATGGACAACTGAACAAATGAAAATGGTGCAACCTCTTTTCAGGATATCATTTAAATTATCAT
Organism: Tupaia belangeri chinensis; assembly: GCF_000334495.1. Taxonomy (NCBI): domain Eukaryota; kingdom Metazoa; phylum Chordata; class Mammalia; order Scandentia; family Tupaiidae; genus Tupaia; species Tupaia belangeri. The sequence continues at coordinate 1,248,596 of NW_006160214.1, forward strand.
TTAAATCTACTGTAATAATCAAGTTATTTCAATATGTTGAAGACTGTCCTCTTAGTCTATTATGAACTAAGGAAGGCGAATTAAAGCTTCTTCTCATTAATATGTTGCTCTCTATTTTTCCTTCATTTTGGTAGCATTTGCTTTATTTATGTTGATGTTATATTGTTTATGTGCATATATAAGTAATAAGTCATATTTTTACTGTAAATAGTACTTTTTGGGAATAAAACTGTCCTTATTTATTTAATTGAATAGATTGCTCTAAATTAAACCTAGTTTAATAGTATATTGTTTGTATTTATCTTTGGCCAACCTTTGACTTTTAGCCATACTGAATTATTGTCTTAGAATTATTGTCTTTTTCAGGTCTTTACTGAAAATACTTTTCTTTTAGTAGATGAACTTAATCTTTTACACTTACAATTATAGTAAGCATCTTTACTATTTTTTCTCTCTATTTTAATGCAATTTATACATTTTAGCTTTAATTTTTGAGATCTTTCACCATATGACCTGCATTTTATTTCTTTTGAATATGTGTTTACCTTGATAATTTGTAACATATATATTTTTGTTGAAATGGTTGTCTTTTATTTATTTTCTTTCTTTAGAGAGAGTGTTTTTTTTGTTGTTGTTGTTGTTGTTGTTTTGCTATAGGGCACATGAGTTCACTGGACAGAGAAAGAGATATAGAAAGTGAGAAATCACCCTTCCCCAAGGGGCATGGCCATGTTGCAGTCCCTTCTCTTCATCTCCTCTCAAAATGTTGGGCACACATGTATGCGCATCTGGCTGAATTTTAAGTCGCTGGATTTGGGACTTGAACTTCAATCAACTATATGAGAGTCCAGAGACATAACCATTATGCCATTGTGGTTCAAGTCCCAGACCCAGGAACTTGAAATTAATGCCAGACGCACATCCATGTGTGCCCAAAATCCCCAGAGCAGAATGGAGAAGGAATTGTAGAGTGGCCATTCCTCCGAGGGTGATTTCTCACTTTCTGTCTGTCTGTCTTTCTCTCTCTGTCAGGCAAGTGCACGCATCCTATAGAAAAAGCTCTTAAAAAAATAAAACATAGCTTTATATAATTCTTTCAATTTTTGTTTTTGTAGACAGTTTCTATTGGTTTCCTACTGAGATCAATAAGAAGATTAATGTATTTCCTTTAGCCCCTTCCTTTCCTTTTCTGTCACCATATGCATTTATGTGTATCACTGTTGTATGCGACTTACCAGCTTTAAATTGTGTATTAAACCCTAGACATAAACAACACAAACATTATTTTTAACTTTATTTCCCTTATGCTTTGCTAGATTTTTCTCACACTTGTTCTCCTTTTCCTTTATTTTTATTCAATATATCTATTGTTTCTCTGTATGTATGTGTATATGAGTGTAACTTGTAATCTCACCTTCATTTCTAGTGTACTGTAATTTTTTCCCATCCTTTCTTCCTCCTTCATTCTCTCCTTTCTTCCTTCCTTTCTCCCTTCCTTCCTTCTGATACCGTGAGAGTGACAGAAAGACAGAGAAGGAGAGCCTCCAGCTCCTCGGGATCCTAGGTGCCTGTGCACACTCATTTTCAGGTCAACCTGGGGATCTGAACCTGTGGTCACTGTGTGGTTCTAGTCTTACAGAGCACTTGCATTACTGTTGTATTGCAGCAACTGAACCTCTGTTGCTTTCTTGTGTTTTGTCAGTGAAAATTCCTTTTTTTTTATTGTTTTATTATCTTAGTGAATGACACATTTGGTTTTTTATTTGCTCTATGAGAAAGTAGTTTTCTCATGAGTAATTTCTTCCTGTCCCTCTCCTTTTTTCTCATCTACTATCTTTGTAAATATCCAATGCTATGTCTTCTTCAGCTTTTCATTGCTGAATCAAGTGATTTCTTCCTGGGCTAACTGCAGGATTTTCCTACAGGGAAGATGTAAAGATGGATTGTAGGCTAGCACAAATATTTTCTATTGCTTAGAGATTTGTATGTAGGTTCTTTAAGCCTTTATGTCTTGGGCACAAAAGAGATGAAGCTGTGGGGCTATTAATGCTTTTCTTTTTTCTTTTATTTCTCATGGACAGACACATTCCTGCAAATGTGGCTTATATGTGTGATTCCTCTTCTAGCACTGTCTGTTGTTCCCAGAATCAAATTGATTCCCTGAAAGCGCATACTGCCTGTCTATTCTGCTGTTTCCATTGTTGAGAATAGGGATTTTAGTTTTCACCTGAAGTAGAGGCTTTCATCTTGGATATCTTGTTTTTCCTGTAATTAGCAACAACAGCAGGTATTTTCCTGACACATTTTTATGAATTTCTATTTGACCCCTAATGGCTTTTTAATAGTAAATTCATGTATGTTTTTTGATTTGTGATTTCAGTTCTCTAATTTTTGTTGAATATTTGTGTGCATTTTTATTTCTTATAATTCTATTGCTTTTAGATGAATTCTAAGAGATGAAGACAGTTCTAAATTTACTCTGCCTCTTAACATTGAATCGGTCCCATGCCCCATGTGAATGTGCTGACTCTGTTTATAAACTTTGGTGAAGGAGAAACCTAGGTGGTCATATTTGTACCATATGTTTTCCCTCCTCATAACTAATTGAATTTGGAATGAATAACTTTCCCAAGGCAAACTAATCAATTAAAACTGGCCAAGCCTGTTAGATTCTCTCCTCCAGTCCCCCTCCCATGCCCCACCTCCTCTGTAAGAATTTGAACTAAGAGTTTCAATTAGTTTGTCACAGGCATTTGAGATTTAAGGTCATTTATTTAACTGGGGTGGCCATACTGAGTTCTATTAAGTTAGTGAGAGAAAGAATAGAATGTAGTAGTAGAACAAAGTGGAGGAACAATGAAAAAAGAGAAGTAGAAATGAAAAAAAGAACTTATAATTTCTAAGAGGTAGAAATTCTACTTCTACTTCCTTTTTTTGTTCTCATAAAGCCTGGATATAGTATGTTTTACTCTTCAGTTCTGTGAGATTTCTGTTTTTTCCATGTTACCACATTTGATCTGTGTAGCAGGTTCAAGATGTCTTTGTTTCTTGCATCCATAAAAATTTTTTAAAAAGCGGGACCAGCAGTTAGCATAATGGCTATGTCGCTGGACTCCCACGTAGTCGACCGCAGTTCGAGTCCTGGACCCGGTGGCTTAAACTCACGCTGGGTGCGGGTGAGTGCGTGCCCAAGATCCCGAGAGGAGAATGGAGGAGAAGGGATTGCGGCATGGCCATCCCCCCTGGGGGGTGATTTCTCACTTTCTGTCTCTCTGTCTCTGTCTGTCTTGCGATCACACGCGCCCTATAGCAAAAACCTCTCCAAAAAAAGAAAAAGAAAAAAAAATTTAAAAAAGAATTCCAAATGTAAAATTGATGGCAGGTAAATTACAAATGCTAAAAATAAAATGGCATCAGACATATTGAAATAATGACTCATATAATGAAAACTTTTGCATCATAGGCAAATTTTTGGAAATATCTGTCAGTATACTAAGGAACACTTATCAAAGAGTCGAGGTGGGTCATATATAGTCCATGTTAATATGAGTTCATCCCAGAAAGGGCATGTTGATTTGGTGTGAAGCAGTAAGTTAATTAGTGCAGTAAATTAATATAGCATGCCAGTGATGATACTGTATCCAAAGTAATTTATTGGTGTTAATTTCTTCATTTGCAAATGCACAAAGTTCACTTGTTGAAATGGAGTTTTTAATATATACTATAAATTGTTTCTGAACTTGCACATTTTTTAAAATTAGCTGTAGTTTAGTTAAATTTGTGTGAGAGTGTTGGAGAAGACCTTTTCCTCTTAACCCTGCATAATTGAGTATTTGTGTTTTATATATAGGGACATATGCACTGCTAGGGCCATAGGCAGAATTTTGAAGAATTACTTGTCTTCTGGTGTCTTCAAGCCCCGCTTGCCTGGCATTTTCTTTACTGCAGAGCTTTTCTTTTCTCTACTTTAAATTATCAAGGCTCACATTATTTCTCCTTTCAAAAGTGACTGCTAGGACAGGATTTGAAACTTGTTCCTACTAAGTTTTAAGGAATTGATATAAATGTTTTATTCTTAACGTTATTATCATAAATATCTGCTATTTATTTAGCTTCTATACTTTGCAAAACAATTTAATATACCATGTATCATTTAATTACCACAAAACTGTAAGGCAGGTGGTATCTCAGTTATAACAAATGATGAGACTGAAAACTCAGATAGTAAAACAGAGCTTGACTTCAGGTTTCTAAACTCTGTCACTTCGTAGCATAGTTGTCTTGTGAGGATATTCACACATGTTCGGGATAGCATAACATAACTAAATGAATCTCTAATTACAAAGTTTTGGTGTTACTTGTCCACAGTGAACTGTGTTTTCCTGCTTGTCATTTTATTCTGTCCATGGTTACAGGCTAACGGGTAGTGGAAGAATAGACAAATAGCTAGAAGGTGTGGGTGTAGGAGGATTAAAATTCAAAGTTGAACAAGGAGGGTGGTATTTAGGAGGAAATAATTCCACTTACATTTCATAGAAAGCTATTAGAAGAAATTATGCAACGATTAAGCAACATAACATGGTGGGGAAAAAAACGGGTTTTAAATTCAATCCCGTATGTACAGACATGGGATTTGAACCCAGTCCCACATCTATTTACCAGTTGTGTGACATTGGCAAAGTCATTGAACTCTGAGTTTCAACTTTTTCATTTATAGTTTGAGGTTTTAATAACTGTTTTATAGGGCTGTGTGAGGATTCATTGAAAAATATATGAAATTAAAAAAAAAGCAACTCATTATAATTTTTTAAACCCTCCCTTAATTTGTACAACTATAGATAGGTACTGTTGTTTTCAAAATTTAACACATGAAGAAACTAAACTTAAAGTTTATCAACATGTCCAAAGTCACTCAGGCAGTAAACTGTGGAACCAGGATTCATTACCAAGTCCACCTTTTTCTGATTTCTGAGCCACATAGTATATAGTACTAAATACTCGATACTTTTCCTTTAATGTACAGTGTTTGTAATAATGGTTGTTTTGGTTTATTAGGCAGTCATTTCCTCCTCTTTTGATAACAGTATTTCCTTTCCTATGGGAAAATAGTTCTCAGCTACTTCAACCGATGTAATTGTTAGCACTCAGCAATGGTGACTAGTACAATGGTTGGGAAATGACTTGGCAAGGTCAATTGGAACACTTCCTTGTGTTATGTCTAAGGAAGTGAGAAATCCCTAGTTCCTTTAGGATTGCTATATTTAAATCATATGAGCTAGAAATTTAAAAGTATCCAATAACTAATAATGTAAACCGAGTTACCCTTCTTCCACAGACATGGAAGATAGGCTGGCTGACTTGCTTTGATCAAATCTACATTCTTCTCTTCCTAATAATAAGCTAAGTGCTTATATGTTAGTTAATCTTGTAGTTGGCATGACTGTGGGATATATAAGGATGTGAACAAAAGAGTTTATACCAATCCAAGGCCTGATCTATAAAACTTCCCATACAGGGACCAGCAGATGGTACAGTGGTTAAGGCACTGCACTCCCACATGGTCAACAGTGGTTCGAGTCTTGGGTCTGGTGGCTTGAAAATTGCACTGAGCGTGTGTGTGTGTACATGTGCAAAATCCTGAGAGGAGACTGGGGGAAAAGGGACTGTGGTGTGGCCACCACCCCTGGGGAGGTGATTTCTCACTTTTCCTGTCTCTGTCTCTTTCTTGTGAGCTCATGCGCTCTATGGCAAAGAACCTTAAAAACAAACAACGAAGAACTTCCATGTATAAATTTACCATCATTTCACTGTGTCTAGGATGATTATGGGTTGCACATGTTACCAAGCCTGCTTAGTTAGCCTTTCCACTTCCTAAAGTAGACAAATTGTACAGATAGTATACCTATGTGTGATGCTCTAGGGCCTTTTCCTTTCTCTAACATGTTGCACATAAGCCCTGTGACTCTGGAAGCTGCACATTGCCGACTGTGTAGCCACCAGAAGGAAGGATCCTGGATCTTTGAGTCAACACTTGGGATTCTGCCTATCTGCTTATTTTGTACTTTTTTCATGTCACGTTGAGTACCCATGTATGTATGTGCACTGAGAGAGAGGGAAATTCTCCTAAAGGACCAGGCCAAGCCACAATCCATTTTTCTCCCTTCATTCTGTCAGGAATCTGGGCATGAGCCCACACATACCCAGTTTTCTTTCCGAGTTGATGGGGACAGGATTTGAACCACGGTTGTTCATGCGAGATCTGGTTCTTTCCATACAGTACTTAGCCACTGTGATATGGAACTGGCCACTTTTTAGACTTCATTTGAATTAGGAAAATTATTTTATGCTTGAGCTATTACATATTTTTGGATTTATTTATGATAGCAATTAGGCTACCTCAACCAATAGAGGAATCTAAAAGTCAAATTGTCAGTCTTCAGAATATATAAAATTAAAAAATGTAGATGTTTATTTTTAACTGATATAAACACAATTTGACTTTTTGACTATATTATTTTAAAAGACTTACAGAATTAAATTAATATAATACTCCAGTATTTCATGATTTGTTTTATAATGCCAATGTTGTTAGTAACAATCAGCTCAGCATCATAATAAAGTGAGCCTGGTCTGACTGTTCCCACAGGGATGGTTAATCTGGATATTCTACTGTGGAACATTCCATGTGCATGTAGGCAAATATTATATGATTGGTTGGAATAATTTGATTATTCTTTAATCACCAACTGGGAAGTCTAGTCATAATATCTTTTTTGTTTTCATTTTTTCCCTTGATAACCAATTAATGAAGCCAATCAAGCTAAATCAAATCTTTCTGGAAGGCAGAAGTCCTGCAAACTGTCTCTGACACCATCTGCTGCACAAAGAAAGAAAAAAATGGTGTGCTAATTGGTTTGTTATGATATAGTTGAGGGACTGAATGGTGGTGGTTTTGGAGACAGTGGATATTTGTGAGAACTTAGATTCTGATGGATGCTGGAGAATGCATAGTGCCTGGCCCTAGAAATGTGGAGAGAATGTCTTACCTGAAGCTCAATTGACTTCTCTCTGTCATTGTAGTAACCCAAACAAGAACACAAAAGCAGATTTCTTTTAGGTAATTATATGCATCTTGATTTTTTTTTTTTTACCAAACTAAAATATTCTTACTGAAATCATAGTCAAAGAATACAACACTGTACATTGAAGGATAAAAATAAGTGTCCTTCACCTCCCCACCTTAATATTCTTCACAAGTTGTACTACTAAAGTTTGTTTGTTTTGATCTTCTTTGAATATTTTCACAAAGGTCTCATGAGACTTGTTTCTTGCTCATTGCATTGCTGGTTGGGTGATCTACGTGGGGAAACAAGTCCTTTTGACAAGTGAGTTTAACCGTGAGGTAATTGTATCTGGCAAGCTAGCATTTTTGCTGTGGTGACCTCCAGTATTAATATCTGGAGGGATTTTTCTCCCTGAAGTCACTGGCTTCTCTGTCTAAAGAGCATAAACCTGAATAGTGGCTAAGGGTTCTCATATTCAATATGCAGCTGTTCCTTAAATACCTAGATTTCTAATTTTGAGTTGCAACCCAAATGCTCCTAAGGTACCAGGTTAAGATTCTTTCAGTTCAGTTTAAAGTAAACTCCCATCTCTGAGCACAGTTGGTATTGCTCACTATAGGGTAGTGGCTACACTGTTTGAGAAAACAGTCTGGAACTTTAAAAATTTTCTCTTCCTATGTCCCATCCTCAATTGCTGTGGTATCTTGTGGCTCCAGAACCCTTCAAGTAAAGTGGGATGAGCCTCCCCCCTCTCCAACTAGCAATAAGTTCTCTGAATAATCATAGTTTGTGAACCTAAGAATTTGAGAATTATTTTCCAAGTTGTAACAAATATGCAAGCAATCATATATATTAATATAAAAATGGAGAGCTAGTAATCTCTGTTATGCACTAGTCAAGCTTATTAATATCAGCCTCTATATTCTTTGAGTGGGTATTTTTTTATCTTAAGGTTTATTTTATTTTTTTCATGAGCAAGAGAGATGGAGAGAAAAAGAAAGCAAGAGTGAGGGAGAGAGAGATACAACGAGAATGAGAGAGAGAGAGACAGCACCTCCAACAGTCTTGATGCCGCAATCAATCCCCAATTTTAACTAGCCCTGGAACATGGACACACATACACCCAGTATACCCAGGGAGATCTCCCCATCACAGTGCTGTGTTATTGCTGTGCTGTGGTCCAACCCCAGCAGAAATGTCTTTTAATTTGATTTGAGTAGAATATTGTATAACACATAACACTTTCTTATAGAACTTGTAATAAATGGCCAAAGTTTTTCTTATGGTGACAGTTATTAGAAAGAGGTAATTTCTAGGCAAAAATTTTATGGTATATTATTCTCCTGGAACAAAATATTACAATATTGTTTCATAGCTTGATACAATGAAACAATCACTTTTATAGGCTAATCATAAAGTTGACATAATAGTACAGAGTTTTCATGTGAGGAGAGATAAGATTGCACACTGCATTGACATTCTACCTAAATCAGAGCACTTTCTGGAGAGAGTGTAAAGAGATCTGGAAATTGTAATTTGAACAGGCAATAGAAAAATTTTATATCCTTATGCATATTAGTGATACATCGGGTCATCAGAAAAGTCATGGTGTATTTTTCTATGTTTTTCTTTGCAAAAATGCTTCATGACTTTTCTGGCAACCTAATTTTCATTAAAATAATGGAATATCAGGTACTTGATAGAAGGAAGATAGATTGAAATAAATTGTATTCTCTGAGCAAGCTTAAATGATTTTTTATTTTTTAGTCTGTATAAGTCTCTTTCTTAAAGTAGGATGAGATGATATAAGTAAAGATATTTTATTTCCAGAGAAAGTCTTCACTCAATATTCAAATTTGTTGTTAAATATGCTGAGAGATTTATCATAATAAAGGATCAGCACATATAGTGATGTTCTTACTTTGGTTTGTTTTATTAAAAATTTTTTTGAAGTAATTTCATTAGGCAACGCCAGAATTGTCTAGGGATATAGCCTTTGGGAATGCAGCCTTAAGTTCTGTATTAGTTTCTTATTGCTGCTGTAACACATGTTCTGAAATGAAACGTCTCTCTTTGTTTTTGCATTGCTACACCTGAGCCTGGGTGATTTTATAAAGAGAATAGTTTATTTGCAAACTCACAGTTCTGGTAACTGGTAAGTCTAAAGTGCTAGGCCTACAGCATGTCCAGTGGAAACACAGAGGATGGCAGGCACATGGAGAGAGACAGAGAGAGAAAGAGAGAGAGAGAGAACATGACTGAATTCTTTTTTATAATAACCAATTCTCACAAGAACTAACTACCTCCCATCTGAGCTAGAATTCACTGGGTCTTGCAAAATATCATTGATTTATTGGTAAGAGTATTGCCACTGTTATGCAGTCACCATGAATCAATCACACACCACAAGACCTCACCATGAGACACTATGGAAAATTAAGTTTTCACTTAGTATCATCATAATACAGTCAATACAATCAAGTCTTAACACATGAATTTCTGAAGGATGTATTAAAACTATAAGAGTGACTGGGACCAGCAGTTAGTGTAATGGCTATGTCGCTGGACTCCCATGTAGCCGACTGCAGTTCAAGTCTTGGACCCAGTGGCTTAAACTCCTGCCGGGCGTGTGTGCATGTGTGCCCAAGATACCAAGAGGAGAATGAAGGAGAAGGGATTGCTGCGTGGCCATCCCCCGGGGGGTGATTTCTCGCTTTCTGTCTCTCTGTCTCTCTCTGTCTTTCTGGCGGGTGCACGTGCCCTATAGCGAAAACCTCTCCAATAAAAAAAAGGAACAAACTATAGGAGTGACTAAAACAGGACATATTTATTATCTTACATTTCTGTTGAAGTCCTACACTGGTCTCAGTGGGTGAAAATCAAGAGGCTACCAGGACTGTACTCCTTTTCTTTGAGGCTCTAGGAGAGATTTTACTTCTCTGCCTTTCTCAGTTTGTAGAGGCTGCCCAAATTCTTTGGTTCCTCCTTGCTCCATCTTCAAAGTCATTGATGTAACATCTTTTTAATCCTGCATGTGCTGTTACATCTCTGTGACAGGAAAGGTTTGCCCCTCTTAAGGATTATGTGATTAGATTGTGCACACCTTGGATAGTCCAAACTAATTTCCCCATCTCAAGGGCCTTAATTTTGATTACATCTGAAAAGTTCTCTTTGCCATACAGAAACCATATCAAAAGGTACTGGGAAATAGAATGTGAATATCTGTAAGGGGTCATTATTTTGCCTATCATATAACCTAGAGTTACTTGGTAAAACAGTGATGTTGACCCAGTTCCAGATATAATCTCTTCATTTCTACAGCTTCTATAGTTCCTATAGTATCTTTCTGGGGGTACTGTCACCCCCATCCATGGTATAGAACACTCACTGTTCTATACCATACAACTACTGTATTTTCTTTTTATGCATTTGAATGTGTGTGTGTGCATGTAAATCAAAGCTGTTTGAAATGCTTTATAAAAAAGACTGTATTTATGTGTATGTGTGTATGTAGAAACTGAGAAACAGTGGAGGAGGCTATAGGACCATTATGTTTGTACTTACTTAACTGCTATGTTCTGTGATAATGATGGTAGAAGAAATAGGATTTCTGCCTTTATGGTACTCAAAAGGAATGGGTCTAAGACCCCAAAATTTAGGCTGACACTATTAGATTTACCAGGAGTGAAAACCTTTATACATCAAATAAACAAAAGGAAAGAAAGGAAACACAGTGGGGGAGTACTACAGCAATTAAGGAGGTTGACAGACATGATGCGGCTAGACAGTGGTGCAGCAGCAATGCAACAGTCTACAAGGCTGACCACATGGAAACGTTTTCTGGGTTTGCTTACAGAGACCTCTCTGAATATGCTGTGCATGCAGCCACAATCCAGGGCTGGCTGAGGCTGGGACTAGATTGTGGTGTGAATACCCAGTTGGGGAACATGTTTATCTTTCTCTTTCTGTCTTTCTTATTCATGGAAAAAATTAATAAACTTAAAAGAAAAAAAAAGAATGTAAGAAGATAGTAGTAAGTATCAACTTGCAAGCCCCATTTCAGATTATGACAGTATGGAGGAAAGCAAAGATATTCTAAACTTTAGGAAGTTTACCTTTTAGGAATGATACTAAAAAAATATCATGGTAACTTTCAGTTGCTGATCATTTAGAATGTTTGAATGATTTTACTATTAAGTTCGGCCTTTTAAGATGAATTTAAGTTCAGGTAAAGAAGATATTTCGTATAAACATAGTAGAAAGGGTTCTAAGCAGGGGAATATAAAAAATTTTTACTGAATGCAGTTATTGCTTACTTGGCAGAAAAGACTAATTTACAAATCTGAATCATTAGACTGGTCTTATTGTTTATATTTTGTTGCTGAACAGTTTATATATAACCTGATTATACATGATCACTTATCACTGAAATTTCCAGTGAACTTTTGCAGGGTGCTTTCAATTATTCTCTCACTCTTCCCCATCTTCCTCTCTTCCCCCACCCTTTGACCTCTCCCAGATGAATGGACAAACACCATGTTAGATGGTATCACTAGCCTGAGAAAACCCTGAGGGGCTACAAGAATTCTGAACAGGTTAGGAGAATGCTACCAATGTTCATGAGGGAAGAAGGAGAGGCAATTTTGAAGTATTATCTGAAAAGGGAACTCATTTTTCAGTTTCAGTATTGTCTGTACTGCTGTGCTGCATTTTATACTTTGTAGTTCTTAAGTCATGACTTCTGACTTATTTATACGAAAACATCTTCTGAAAAGTTGGATTAGGTCAAAGAAACTAAATTTTTGGCAGCAAATTATTGCTTCAACTTATCACAAAATGTTCATCATTTTCAGATAAAAAATTATCAGTCTTGAATATTTGTTAATGATATAAATTAATCTAAACTTTCTACTGACAAATAGATGAGTAACTACATTTTAAATTAGAGTGGGAGGAAGCAAAAGAACAGACATATGTGCTTATTATTGCTTTTGTCATAGAGCTTCAAATTCTTAAATCTTAGCTACAAATTCTTAAATCTTATTCTCATATTGCAATGTAAAAGTATAGGAACTCCTGAGTTTTCAAGTGGAATAGGGGACTCTTGTAATAAAATATGTAGAACATGCATGTTATTATATTATAAAGATTTGCAATTATGCCTCGATCGCAGCTAAGGGATTACATGTTTTTAATGAAGTGCACATTGTCAGTGTGAAAAGCAATAAAAATGAAAAAAGTTACAGAACTGAAAATTTAATATATATGATAATACGCATAAATCTATTAGAGAAAGAAAAACAGAATTAATTATAATTCAGTACCCAGAGGGTGAATAAAAATGGTAAAGTATTATGAAATAAAAAATTCATTTTATAATTAGTTTAGCATAGTAAAATGAGAAGTCAGATTTTTAAAGGTCCTGATAACTTATAAAATATTTTATGAAAAGGAAGCAGGAAAAATGTTAATTATAAGCAGTACCTAAAAGGTAAAAAAAAAAAAAAATCTATGCTATCTTGTAATAACAATGATTAAATTTCTAATTAATTCATGGTTTCATTTTGAAAACTAATCACAATAATGTTTGGAATATTCTAAATATTCAAGTAAAATGCAAAGATATGCTTAAAGCATTTATGAAGCTCAAGTGATTTTGAGCACTAATAATTCTCCAAGGCTTTAAAGAATAGCAACATGAAGTTCAACTTTTTTTTTTTTTTCTCTTTGGAGTTGTTTTCCATCATTAATATTTGTGAAAGTTTTCTGTGTCTATGTATGGATTCAGTTCTTAATACCTCAGGAAATAAATTTCATTTTATGTGTTTCTATATTCATGATATGGTTTTTATTATGGTGAAAAAAATATGTTAAGAAGTGAAAAAAGATACAACAATGGAAACCTATTCTTTCAGTCTTTACATCTGGTGAGTATTTATAGTAGTCTTGAAGCTCCTCACTGGTAATTAGACTTTGTATGAACGTGGCTTCTAAACCATCACAGAATGGTGGTACATACAATTTGGAGTAAGTTACAAACTTAGTGAGTACAGGAGTTCAAAAGATCAAAATTTACTTTCTATAAATGATCATCATCAATAGATCTGGCCAAAAATAATTACCAGACTTTTAGGTAATTATTCTATCCCTGAGGCTTTAGGCATACTTCAAAATTACTCTTAGGAACAATTATTTTAGTTTACTGTATGTCAAGGCAGTTGATACTGATATTTACAATCTCAATTGAAGTTGTCAACTAAATATTCTGATTCAATTTCCCAACTCAATACATAGACCAATATGCTGTGTTTAGTATTTTTTTTTGGTATCTCCCAAATCTCCCTGACTTTTTGCTTGCCTTACTTTGACTAAATGATCTGATGAGTGTATTTTATGCAACTAAAATACTATATATTCTAGTTTGTTGTGCTGCTATATAATGGAACTGATTAATATTTAGAAATGCAAGTTGACTTAGCTTATAGTTTGGTCCAAAGTTCAGAGATTACACTTGGTCCAGATCTTCTTGCTGATGGATAGCATAGTGGAGGGCGGGAGCATGGGCATGACAGAGGTTGTTTCTGTCTGTGTCATTTCCTCTCCTAAAAGATCTACCAGAACTCACAGACTGGGACTCCACCCTGATGCCTAATCACTTCTCAAAGGCCCCACATTTCAGCAATCTAATTGAATTGTCTCCAGCCTCTCAATGCTTATAATGGCTCCTCAAATTTTAATCCACAAATTTTCAAGGGACACATTCAAACCATAGCACTTTCTTTATGGAGAATTAGGTACCTGTTATGACTGAACTGTTTCCCCTAAATTCACAGGTTGAAGCCCTAACCCACAATGTGACTGTATTTGAAGGCCTTTGAATAGATAATTAAAGTGAAATGAGTTTATAGAGGTGGAGTCTGAATTTAAATTAAGGCCAACCATTGATTATGGTCCCATGGATTTTCCTATGAGAAAGAGTAAAGGATTAAGACAACAGAAATTGAAAAAAAGAAACAGTATAAAGTTTTTATGATGGCAGAAAAGTCTTGATTTATGATATAGGGCAAAGCTGTCTGTGTCTAAGATGTCTGTTCTGAAGAAGAAATTTTTTATTAGTTTTACCTTGAAGTCCCCAACAGGTACACAGTTTTAAAAATTGGAAGTAGCCCTTTTGAATTGGGAATCTAGAGTAAACTTTTGAAGGTTTACTGCAGTGTGAGTGGTGAGAAGAATCTGGTATAATGTCTTGTAACAGGGCTCACAGGCAATCATTTTCTGGTGCCATTTTTAGGAGACCCCTACTTTGGACCATAAGGAGTTTGATTGTCTTTAGTCAGTAAAGCACAAATAGCATTTATTTTTTTAACCTCATGAAAATATACTTTGGCGTAATGTTTTAAAGCCTAGCAGAGTTTAGTCACTTCAGATTTTTTTAGAAATGTCTCATAAGAGAAAACACATTTTTAATAACCATTTGACTACTGTAACTGCATTATCTTTTTTATGGGAAAGTTTTTTTCACAACTAAAAATATGTAATGAAAATGACAATGAGTGAAAATTTTTAATAATATATAAATGGCAAATTAGATAGTTGAAAAGTACTTGCAATTTTTATTGCCTTTTTAATGTTAAGTTGACAAACTAAACATTGGCATAAGATATTTTAGCAATTTTAAAGGAATTACTATACTAATACTACCATATAAATGATCAGATTTTTTACTTTGCATCATTTTTTTCTACTTTATGAGTCATGGAAAATAGAGGTTTTAAATAATGAGCTAGTAGGAGGACTCAGGAAGAACTAGGTGGCTGTACATAGGTTCTCTATGAGTTCATGTTTAACACTGGATTTAACTTTTTTATATCAGTATTATTTTTTAAAATTTTTAATAAATTTTTTAAAAGACACAAGATTATAATCCTTTGGAAAAAAGATTTTTAGAAAGGTATCAAACAAAACTAATCATAGACAATAAAACTTAAAACAACCATGGTTAAAGATTTGAGAACAGTTCACAACTGAAAAAGAAATTTAGCTGTATTTATGACATATACCAATTTAACATAATAATATGATTGATAAATATTACGTTATAGATTTTTGGGAATCTCAGTTTATTTTGCAACACAGAGCATGTATAAATACACACAGACATAAATACATATTTATACATATAATTTAAATATAATGTGAAGAAATGAAAAATACTTAATTTGACAATTTTTAAATATTATTTATTAAAATAAGTCTGATTAGTTTTAATATTTCTCTCTTGGATGTTTTAGGGACCCTCTATAAACATCTAAAAGTTATTTTGAGATAAAAGAATTTAATTTAGAATTTGATTTTGGAGAAACCTTTTCCAATATAGCAAAAAGCTTAAATACTTGCCATTGTCAGGAGAAAATGAAAGTTAAATGTTCTTCAGTGCTTTAGGGATAAAAAAGGGCTATCTCAATATCTGTTGACACCAAAACTAGAAACAGAATATATGGCAGACTATAGCAGCTAGATATGACATTCAGAGATAACAACAAAACAACTGAAAGACTAATATATGGATCACATACAAATTTTTCTTTATAAGATGTAGTTTTTACCACTTTCAGTCATTAGTCTTGTAACTAACTGAATTAAAAGAGAACCAAAAATTGAACTGTAAGGAAATCAATCTCACCTAACAGCACTCAAAACTCTTCTTTAAACATTATGTCCTGATTATTTGTGAGAAACAAAATATTAGAGAGTGCTAGTCATTAATCTATTTTTCAGACGAGATATTCACTGTATAACATATAACATATAAATACCAGCTGTTTTATTAAACCAATCATATTAAGACACATATGATGCTGTCTAATAAATCTGGATAAAATATATGTTGGAAACTGTGAAGATCTTAACTTAATAATTTTTTTTTTTACCATATTTGAAGCCAGCTTATTTATCAAAGATTTTAAGTTATGTGAACTTGAAAAGCATTTAAATTAATTTGTTTGAGTGCTCTTTTTATAAATTGAATGGAATTTTTAAAGGCCTTTTATCACGTAGACATACAATGTACTACATAACATGTATGCATGTGCACACACACACATAAACAAAAGATCTCTTCTTCCTCACTGCCGAAAAAATGAGAATGCTTCATATTTTAACCCTGTGGAGTCCTTACAGTATCAATGAGGATCTAAGAGTTATCTTCATCAGCTCCACCCTGACTTCTACAGCCTTGCCAATCATTGCTTGTCATCATGCCTCTTGCAAAGAGGCATTCACTTGCCCAGAAGAGAAACCCTTCAAGGCTGTGACTGATTCCCTGATATAATCAGATCTATTTTGAGTCTGTGAAAACAATGAATAACTTACTCTTGCATCTGTATGTACACTAATAACAAATATTTTAACATTATTTTAAATTGTTAATTATGTTATTAATTGTTCTAACCTTAAATATCTATTCAATAGGTACAATTTACAGGTTAAACAAGGTAGGAAGTTTATATCCCTAAGACGCATAGCAGATACAGGATGATTAAAAGTGAGGATTGTTATATAGGTTAATTGCCAAAAAGCTGGTGTCCTTGTTAGACTGAGAAAGAAGGGAAAATTACTCTCAAACCAGAGTGGTCAAATACCAATCCCTTTTTCTCCATCTTTTCTTGTATTTTTAGAGGGAGTTAAGAGGCATGTATCCATATGCCTTTTTATAAACATTTATTTATTTATCTATCTATTTATTTATTTATTTATTTTAATTGACCACATATGCCTTTTTGAAGCAGCATGCAGGGGCTGGGATTTTGAAACATAGCTGGGTTTCTCTAAGCAGCGCCTTGAACAACTGCAGTGTATGTGGTTGGCTCATGTTATACATTTAAACTTGTGTATGTTTTACTGTAAGAAACTTTAGTGACTTAACAGGAATGTGTTTACAAATACATGGAATTTTCTCCAAGATTTTTAAATAGACCACTAAATTGCTAGAAAGTTGTAATTTTGAAGACCAGTTTAATTAATGTGTGGCCTTTTAAACCCAGTATGTTTCTAAATTAATTATTGATTTTAAGGTGGAGCCTGTTAATGAAGGCAAAGAAAGCATTTGTAATGTTTTTAATTCAGCATGGATATTGCTCAGATACTGCTGAACAACAAACAATGCAATTTGACCTGTAAGTGTATTTTAAACTGTCTTAGTCTTTTTTCTAGCTTTCTTTTGGCTTTGGGCAGGCTGGTTAACAAAGGAAAAACGTTGGTAGAATTTTTTTTATATCACTTAAGGTTATCATTTATCTCTTATAGAGTTTTAAAAGAGATCAAATAAAATAAAATCTTTTTAGAAGCTCCTGCATATCAAGGGGCATCCATGGATGGATTTAAATTGGGAGACTTCCATTTTAATTATAAAGACTTTCACTTATATAGAATGCTTTTTATAATGGCCATAGTAATTTTAAATCGTGTTACTAAGGTCTCATCACTTTTGTAAATAATTTAGCTTTCAGGAAGTACTTTGATCTTTAGAATTAGGAATTCCATCTTTACATAAATTTTGAGTCTCTTTGAGTCAAGAAAAACTTAGGTGAGAAAATAATTTATCCTGACTTTGGCTCTGAGTTCTCCTTTACCAATTTAGCCAATGATTTCTTTTCTAACTAAGTATGCAAATAAATGAATAAATAAATAACAATAAAAAGAGAAACTAAAATGTTGAACATAAAAATCTCATGTGAAGAAAAAAAAATAACCTAAAATTTCACTGTATCCAGTAATACCTACTTACTGCTAGTTTCTTTTTGACTCAGACAACTGTATCAAATCTAGTTAATTACCTAATTCAATCCAATCCTGAACCCATTTGTTTGTTGCAACTTCAAACCTAATTTGAACCAAAATTTGCTCACATAAAATTTAGAGAGCTCTAAATGTAAGTCCATGAAGCTTAAATCTGAGAGAGAACTTACCCATGATCTTCAGTTGTCATGAGAGAGCAATGGACGACAGATAGTCCCATGGGTACCTCTCTTGGTCACCCACTGCTCCTGGGGGTCAGTAGAAGCTCAGCCTCAGATCCTGTTTCAGATGCCAAAGTTGTTAAAAGAAAAACAAACCAGCCAACAATAGAGTTTTAAGTGAGAAAATTAAAAAAAAAAAAAAAAAAAAAACAGAACTAGAGGATCCCAGGGTTCTTCTTCAGAACTAAATCAAACCATATGTGCAAAGAAGGTGCTACATATAGTGGCTTTCTTCTCATTCCCCTCTTCCCCTGAGGCTGCACGTGCCATAATTTATCAATTCTTTAGTTTGAATGCACTCAGCACTTATAGGACTACATGGGAGTTATTTGGGTTGTTCATGGTCACATTCCAGATAGTGCACCCTCCACTAGCTGGTAATCCTTAAGAGGAAGGAGTGTTTCACTTTTTCTGCCATCAAAGCTCACTCTCAGCCCAGTTAATTGAGGAAATTTTAACATGATTTAAATTGGACCGTTGTTCCAGGACATCCAGATAACTCTAGCTAGCCTCGTGGTTGACTCAGTATTTAAATTCTGGAAAATGACATACAAAAATGAAAGTGAAGGCATGCAGTAGAGAAACAATTGGACTTGAACTGTGGTCAACTATGTGGGAATCCAGCAACATAACCTTTGCGCCATTTGCTGGTCATTACTAGCAGACTGTATGCCGTGCAAACAGTCCAAACGATGGGCTTTCTGTGATTGACCGAGTGTGGCTAGTGTGACTGGCTATAACTTAGCAAGCAGCTCAGGAAGACAACCTAATACGTACGATTTTGGCTTATCCATAGGGATCCAAGTGTGGGAGTACAGCAGCCATTATAGGCCAAAATAGTTTCACTTAACAGCATCGTGTCTTTTCCAGCAACCCAATTATTCCTTCTTAAGTCTATCTGACTATTTTTATGAAGACAAAACAAATTTCATCAACTCTATTTTTCTTGTTCTCCAGTTTACATTTTTAGAGCAGAAAGTTTGGAGCCAGTTGCCTCGTAAGGGCTATTTCACATATCAGCTTATATAATTCTACAGATGAAAGAATTGCTAGTGTTTCCATTAAATTATAAATGGTACTATTTTAATATCTTAGAAAAAGTGTTAAAAATTCCAAGTCAAATAATACATGAAATAAATGCTTTATCAAATCAAAATTTTTTTTAGGATGTAGCATGATTAATGTATTAAAGATATTTGAAAATTTTATTCTGATATAAAATATCCAACTCCCCTCACCCACACAGCTTAAAACAGGTAAATCACTTAAACAGAATCATAAATTCAAAATGAGCAAGTGATTGGCAATATTTATTTAAAAAATCTGTCAGAAATAGCATAATTGACTTTGAGAGTAGAAGAAGTAACTATTCTAGGATATTTATTGTTATTCAAACTTTTATTAGGAGATCGCTCTAATAACGGTTTTTGGACTTTCGTAAATTTCTAAAGAAGTAAGAAAGTCAGGAAGATGAATTATAGTAATGCATATTTGAAAAGAGATTCTAAAAAACTCGTTAGATTGAGGATTTTTTTTTTTTTTACTAAGATGGAG
>NW_006160214.1:1268546-1274344 GCF_000334495.1 Tupaia belangeri chinensis
AAAAAAAAAAAAAAAAAAAACAGAACTAGAGGATCCCAGGGTTCTTCTTCAGAACTAAATCAAACCATATGTGCAAAGAAGGTGCTACATATAGTGGCTTTCTTCTCATTCCCCTCTTCCCCTGAGGCTGCACGTGCCATAATTTATCAATTCTTTAGTTTGAATGCACTCAGCACTTATAGGACTACATGGGAGTTATTTGGGTTGTTCATGGTCACATTCCAGATAGTGCACCCTCCACTAGCTGGTAATCCTTAAGAGGAAGGAGTGTTTCACTTTTTCTGCCATCAAAGCTCACTCTCAGCCCAGTTAATTGAGGAAATTTTAACATGATTTAAATTGGACCGTTGTTCCAGGACATCCAGATAACTCTAGCTAGCCTCGTGGTTGACTCAGTATTTAAATTCTGGAAAATGACATACAAAAATGAAAGTGAAGGCATGCAGTAGAGAAACAATTGGACTTGAACTGTGGTCAACTATGTGGGAATCCAGCAACATAACCTTTGCGCCATTTGCTGGTCATTACTAGCAGACTGTATGCCGTGCAAACAGTCCAAACGATGGGCTTTCTGTGATTGACCGAGTGTGGCTAGTGTGACTGGCTATAACTTAGCAAGCAGCTCAGGAAGACAACCTAATACGTACGATTTTGGCTTATCCATAGGGATCCAAGTGTGGGAGTACAGCAGCCATTATAGGCCAAAATAGTTTCACTTAACAGCATCGTGTCTTTTCCAGCAACCCAATTATTCCTTCTTAAGTCTATCTGACTATTTTTATGAAGACAAAACAAATTTCATCAACTCTATTTTTCTTGTTCTCCAGTTTACATTTTTAGAGCAGAAAGTTTGGAGCCAGTTGCCTCGTAAGGGCTATTTCACATATCAGCTTATATAATTCTACAGATGAAAGAATTGCTAGTGTTTCCATTAAATTATAAATGGTACTATTTTAATATCTTAGAAAAAGTGTTAAAAATTCCAAGTCAAATAATACATGAAATAAATGCTTTATCAAATCAAAATTTTTTTTAGGATGTAGCATGATTAATGTATTAAAGATATTTGAAAATTTTATTCTGATATAAAATATCCAACTCCCCTCACCCACACAGCTTAAAACAGGTAAATCACTTAAACAGAATCATAAATTCAAAATGAGCAAGTGATTGGCAATATTTATTTAAAAAATCTGTCAGAAATAGCATAATTGACTTTGAGAGTAGAAGAAGTAACTATTCTAGGATATTTATTGTTATTCAAACTTTTATTAGGAGATCGCTCTAATAACGGTTTTTGGACTTTCGTAAATTTCTAAAGAAGTAAGAAAGTCAGGAAGATGAATTATAGTAATGCATATTTGAAAAGAGATTCTAAAAAACTCGTTAGATTGAGGATTTTTTTTTTTTTACTAAGAAGGAGATGATTCATAGCAGTTTACAAGCATTCAAAAGGGATTTATGAAAAGGATTTTGTTCAATTATCCTTCATCTCCAGTGAGGATTGAAAGAGAAGTAGGGAGCTTAATTTTTAGCAAGAGGAAAAATTTATTTAGCCAGAGTGATATTTTAATTTTGCCCTGATTATGATTAAACATTATACCAGCTGACTGGGGGCTCTTAGGAGTTCCTCCTTTAAAAAGAAATTAGGGACCAGTAGATGATGTAGCAGTTACGTTGCTGTACTCCCATGTAGTTGACCACATTTCGAGTCCTGGACCCAGAGGCTTAAAACTCATGCCAGGTGTATGTATGTGCCCAAAATCCTGAGAGGAGAATGGAGGAGGAGGGATTGCAGTGTGTTCATCCCCCCCCGAAAAGTGATTTCTCACTTTCTGTCTCTGTCTCTCTCTTGTCTCTCCATCCAGCACATGTGCCCTATAGCAAAAATCTCTCTAAAAAAAGAAAAAAAAAGTTAAAGGTGAAAGAGATGAACTGAAATCCTTACGTGAAAACACATTCTCACTTTATGATTCTTCAATGATTCTGTAAAGACTCTGCATTTCTTTAGAGTTAAAAGCTTTACATGGAAATAAGTTTGTTGAAAGATTTTTTTTTTGTTCCCTAAGATGTGGCTTTTCTTTTATCCTTTAAAATAAAACCAAGTTCATATTGTCTGCTTCAGTATACAAATAAACTTAGGTATATCCAAGTTAAAAAGAAAAGTGAGAGGCCAGGCAAAGATCATTTAATTTCTTTTTCTTTTTCTTTTTTCTCTCTGGTCACAGGATAAATGTAAAATTTGTTGGAGATGCTGCTGTGAAGTTGTGTGGGCTGTCACATTTCCTCTTCATACATTACAAGCACTCTAAGGCCTGCAGCTGCCTCTAAAGGAAGAAGACAGGCTCTACTGGTGGCACTTTCCAGGTCTGTTTCTTAAACTCACTTTGGTGAGCTTTTCAAGTGACTCCAGAGTGGTAGAGAACCTCCCTACTGCTCTATATTAGAGCAAAATTTAGCAGACACTTAAAAGCATTTCACAGTCTCAGAACAGAAACATAAATTCAAGTATTTGGATTTTTGTCAAGTCCTTCAGAAAAAACTTCCAAAAAACTCTCTTTTTCCAGTGGGCATACCTTGAAATCTCCTTTAGATTCTGGGTATTAAATAGAGAAGTTCAGACACAGGGAATTACATTTTAAGGTATTGTTTGCCTGGCAGTAATACAACCCTGGATTGGGACTGGTTAATAGTTACATGCTGTGTGCTTACATGTGAGTGTGCAGCCAGAGAGCAGGTAGCAGCTATGAAAAGAAGACAAAAAAGACAACAAGTGGATATTTGGAAAATCAAAGATCACAGAAATCTGGGAAACCATCATAGTTCAGAAGGCAAGTTCTAGGTATAGAAGGTTCTACTTATCTAGGCTAAATTCTGCAGTTTATTTTACACTTTGCAAGCCCTTGGACA
Source organism: Tupaia belangeri chinensis (assembly GCF_000334495.1). Classification (NCBI taxonomy): domain Eukaryota; kingdom Metazoa; phylum Chordata; class Mammalia; order Scandentia; family Tupaiidae; genus Tupaia; species Tupaia belangeri. Next base: position 1,271,457 of record NW_006160214.1, read on the forward strand.
TGTTACTTAATTTGTCCATTCTCAGCTACTTCATCTATAAACAAGGAATAATAAAAATAATTATTTCACGTAATTGCTATGAATATTAAAGTAGACAAGGAATGCAAAATGACAGTTACATAATAAGCATTTGAAATGTTATCTGTGACTGCTAATATGGAGGAAAAAAGTCAAAGAATACCATGGTTGACAAAAATCTGTTTTTAAATTTCCCATTTTTACAAGAAGTTTGTGATCTAACTTTCTGTTGAGCTGCGCTACTCCTTAGTAGGTTGGCTATTACATTTTGCTGATATGTACTTGGTCTGCTCTGGGAGAGCTCTTGTTCTAGACCTCCTACACCTAGTGCTCCTGTTGGCTGCCTCTTGTGAATGCAGAGCTTTGCTTCAGGGTTTTGGCCCAGTGTTGCCAGATCAAGTGGGACATACTTTCCTCTCCCCATTAATATGCAACATGTAGGGGTTTCTAGCTGCTTTCTTGCCATTTATTATTGGCTTCATCCCTGTGAAGTAGATGGGTAATTGGCATGCATTTAGGGCAACTTAGGGGAGAAAAGGAACTAACCCAGCAAATAATGAACATAGCAGAGAATTTAATTTAATTCTTAGCAACCAAAATACCTTGTGCAAATATTTTTTAGCTCCCAAAGTTCACCTGTGGTGGAATTCAAGTTCTTTCTCTTTTAAATAATGGTTTATTCCAAAGGAGGTTTTTCTCATTCACAAAGAAATAAGCACAAACTTGCCAGTTGTCTGTGATGATTCTTATTCTCTTCCATTTATTTAGATAGTTATAGTGGGGAAGGAAAACAAAATCTTGTTTCTGTGTATCAAGCTATTAGGTATTGATAAAGTCATGATATATTTTTGGTTTTCTATGCAAAATGTGTCATTACTTTCCATATGACCCAATTCTTTATAAATTCACTTTTATCTTTGAGAAAGTTGGGAGAGTAAGGTGGCAGTATTCAAGTAAATGTGTGTGTGTGTGTGTGTGTGTGTGTGTGTGTGTGTGTGCGCGTGTGTGTGTTTGCCTTTGCCAGAGGGTATGTGTACTCACCAGAGGGATACAGACAGACAGAGAGAGGGAGAGAAAGAAAACATTTCCCATGGGGATTGATCATGCTACAATTCCTTTTCCTTCACTTCTCCCTCCTTTTGGGAGTTTTGGGCATGCACACACATGTACTCAGTGTGTATTTTCAATCCCTCAAGCCTGAGAGTTGAACTACATTGTCAGCTGTATGGGATCCATATCGTTTAACCACCAACCATGGGGCTGGCCCAAGTAATAATACTTTTAGAGGTTTACTCATTCCTTTCTCTCTCTATCCCCCTCTATTATTTTTATTTCCTTTTAATTTTTTATGATAGAGAGTACCTGGTGTGTGATAGAGCGAGAGAGTGAGAAAAAGAGAGAGAGATAGAGAGAGAGAGAACCCTTAGGTGGGTCTCATCATAAGTCATCCACTTTTCCCAGTCTTCTAGCTCCTTAAGATCTTGGGCACCCACATGTGCCCAGATGTTTTCAGGCCAATTCACGAATCTAACCTGTCATATGGTTTCTCATGTAGGAGTCCAGTATGATATAGATTGTGCCACCTATAACTGCCCTTCCCATGCTTTGTGTTTGCAGAATCTAAATTTTTGATTCATGTGTATTTTGAGGAAATAATGATAATAATAAACATTATTTGTTGGGCACTTACTATTGGCCAGGATCTTCCCTGAGCCCTTGTACTCCCAATAGGATCTCAATGCTGTGGTCCACCCTGAGAATTGTGAGTTTTAAAACTCTACTTCTTTATTATAATTCACCAATTCAGATATTTTGTAAGTAATGCAATAATGGACTAAGACAGCACCTAGTTCAAACTTTGCCTGGATTTTTGTCTTTTCTTTGTCCTCAAAGGTGAGGCTTTTATATGCTTTAAGGTCTTGCATACTTTATTTATGGTAAGGTCATTTAGGAATAACTGACATTCTTTAATGGAAGTCACCTTTAAAACTAGGGTGTAGTTAGAAAATGAGACACATTTGTATGATATTTAGGATATATACAATTTGAAAATCTTTGGAAAGTTGTTTTTCTTTTCTTTTCTTTTCTTTTTTTTTTTTTTTTTTTGCCATAGGGCACGTGCATTTACCAGAGAGAAAGAAAGAGACAGACACAGAGAAAGAGAGAGAGGGAAAGTGAGAAATCACTCCCACAATCTCTCCTCCATTTTCATTTTGGGATTCTGGGCATACATGCACACAGCCTGATATGATTTTGAAGCCAATGGGTCTGGGATTCAAACTGTGGTTGGCAATGTGGAAGTCTAGCACCTTAATGACGATGCCAAATGCTGGCCCTGAAGCTCATCTTATATAAGTGACAGTTCTGATGCCAGCCCTGGGTAAAGGGCATGCACATGCTAGGCTTGCTCAGGGAGTTCTCTGACCTTGAACTATGTACCTTGCCATGTGGGATTGCCTCATAGTATTGCCTCTTACTGCTGTGCCACTGTCTGGCCTCTAGCCATATTTTAATTTGAGTAGACACAGTTCTTTCCATGCACCTTGGAAGCATTTTCCTCTACTATAAAGTACATTCTGACTGGTGGGGCTCAGACTCCATCTCTCACTTGCCTGCAGTGACATGGACAAGCAACCAGGAGATGGTTATGCTCGTTGTTTAATCTTCAGCATAGCCTCTGAAAAAGTATCTTGAATGACTTTGGGATATATAAAATAAGTTGGTGCTTAATTTTCACAGTTTTATATCCCCAAACATACAATATAGGTCTCAATGCTAAGATAGAAAAAAACAAATTTATATAAAATACAATAATTAGATTTAAAAATAACAATAACAGGATTTTGACCAAATTATTAGGTATAGGGAAA
>NW_006160214.1:1274519-1284745 GCF_000334495.1 Tupaia belangeri chinensis
AGAGAGGAAGAAAGTAAAAAAGAATAAAATGTAGAATTACTTTATTATGCTGTATAAAAACAAAAAGCTAATGTAACAAATGGAGTAAGCACCTCTAGAATAGGTTGCTGTGTTATATATAAGAAAATGTAGAAAATGTTACAACTTATTTCAAGTTTCTCTCAGGTCTAAATTATTTGAAAATATATATTTACTTGGCACATGTTGGAGAAGTTAAGGGTAACTTGAATTTTTTTTTCTATGAAATATGGAATGAAACAAAAAAGGAAAATCTAATTTTCCTTTGCATCTTAGATGCCATTATAGATACTGTGTTTACTCATGCATACAATTGCACAGACATTTTAAATTATCTAAAACACAAATCTTTGAACCTAGACATTTGTTATATTTCCCATTTCCCACAAGATGGCAGAATTTCAGAGCATTTTACAGTGTTCATCTTGATAGGTAGCTAGAATTATTTTACATCTTGTAACTAGGTTAGGAGTAAATCCTGGGTTTTTTTTTGATCAATGATGCAAATAATACTCACACAGAGCAGGGTCTAATTCTTCCTCTTGTTGTTTTCAAATTCTGCTAAATGGCAGTAATGAGACAATGAACTATACAGAATTTACAATCTTCTTCAGGTACAGAACAACTTTCTTGTTTTATAACTCTAAGTTAAGGTCATTTATAATGACCTGGGAACATACTGCTTCATCTGTGTGTTTCATTTGTTTTATTCATGAGGGTCAGAGAAGAGCTGGGATGCAGGCTGTAACAGATGGAACTCCACATCTTGGTATTTCAGAGTTTCTAGCCACATGGCAGCACTGTGGTTCTACAAGCTGTGAAGAGCAGTCAGTCCTGTCCATCATCAGGTTCATGCCTATAAATAGTTAAATGATTATGTTTTACTTGTTAGGATTTGATAGCTCCAGGTGATATAAGGCTTGTGGCTGTTGAGTGGTCGACTCCTTGGAGAAGCAAACTCCTTTTCATTCTTTCCCCCCCCCTTCTTTCATTCTCTTTCTCTCTTTTTTTACTTTTCCTCTTCTTGATGCTGGTGGGGTTATTAAACTGTTAGTGACTCTTACCAAAAACAGCCATTAATGCTTCTGTCTTAGCCTGTTCAGGCAGCTGTAATAAAATGCCATAGACTAAGTAGTTTATGAACAACAGATATGTGTTGCTCATAGTTCTGAAGGTGAGAAAGCCCAAGATCAGTGCCTGCTGAGAGCTTGCTTTGTGCTTCATAGATGGGACAATGTAGCTTTGAACAGAACTTGAGTTTTTGCACAAACTCCTCCCCAAATACATATGAGTATCTCGAGGGCTATATATTTTTTAAGATTCTGAAAACAAAAATGGTTTTGTTTTTCCAGTCATTGCACAGAAGACACAACTCTTGAAAAGGGTTAGCAATAATACATAGCAATTCTAAAATTTGCCTAATTATGTTCTCATGGTGCCAGAGACCACCTTGAGGTGGAATGTAAGATTCTCCTGGATACTATGTTCCCACCTGTGGTGGTGCAGACTGCGTAGCACCTCTCCTAGTCCATCTCAATGATAGATCATTCTTTTTGTGAAAAAGAGCTTAAGGGCCAGCAGATGGCATAGTGGTTATATCACTGAACTTCCACATGGCAGTCCGTGGCTAGAGTCCCTGACTCAGTGGCTTGAAATTCACGCATGCGCATGTGCATGTGTGCTTGAAATCTCGGAAGGAGAGTGGAGGAGAAGGGATTGTGGCACCCTCCCTTCCACCCCCCTCATCCCCAGAGTGAGTTCTCACTTTTCCTATCACTGTCTCTCTCTCTCTCCCAGGCAAGCACACCGCCCAATGGGAAAATCTCTAAAAAAAAAGAGCTGTCAGTATAAAAATGAGTATTTTCTGGGAAGCAAAAACCACTTGTGACTATAGAAAATTCTATTAGTTGTATCCATTTTTAATTTTGGAAAAACAGCAACACAGAAAATTAACCATATTTAGCTATTATTTCAGAAAACATCCTTATATCCTACTCTAGTTGGTAAGCATAGAGATGGAACTGAATCCCCTCTACCTAGTTTAAATATAAAAGGATTTATTACTGAATATTAAATAGATTATAGAATCATTCTCAAACTCCCACAGCACAGCAACGGACTGAAAAGTTGCTGCTCCTTCTGCCTCAGTCAGGCCCCTTCCTGTCGTAAAGGGAAGTCGCTGTCATGACAAATGGCTCCAGAACCATGTGCCCTCTGCTACAATCCACATCAACAAATGCATGAATTAAGCCTGCATTTTACCAGCTAACCTCAGTTCAGATTCGAGTGTCTCAAAAGTACTTTTAACGGAGAAGGAATAAGTAGGAAAACTAAATCAAACTTTGAACAGTACTGCAAGGGAGTTAGGCATATTTGCTACAATATGAATTAAAGCAAGAAAGATAATAGCTGAAATTTTTAGAGTTAATTTTACTTTAACTGTATAAAATAGCTAAGTGAATGGTTGGTAAGCTATATCATATTGTGTCTCAAGCATTTACACAAATAGTTTTAGAAATTTTCTCATATCTGCTTTCTATTAACCTCATGTAAAATATGACATGTTAGAATACGGTGTATATTTTGGTCCCAGTACGTAAGAAAATGTAAACAAAGTTTATAAAGAAAAACATACTAAAACCAATTAAAGTAATAAAGAAATTTCAGACTGCGTTAAGAAAGGTGAGCTGAGAGAGTCTTTATGCCACAATCTACCAGTCTTAGCCAGCCAAGATCATAGGCAAGTGCCCTCAAACACGTCACGTCACATGCAGACCTCGAGAAGTGAGCCTGGAGTCTTCTCATGTGGCTTTAGTATCCCAGAACATTTTGTTACTGCTGGGCCATGATGTCTGCCCACATTTTTGTTGTTTATAAGATGTACATTTTATGGCATTTTGCTATAGCAATACTAAAAGACTAGGACACCAGGCTTAATTGATTGCAGTAGCTGTAAAATAGATTCTATTTTTTTCTTACTGTCTTGTTTTGTTTTGTTTTGAGTTTGCTATAGGGCAAACCAGAGAGAGACAGTTTTGCTATAGGGCAAACCAGAGAGAGACATAGAGGAAAAACGAAAAGTGAGAAATGGGAGATGGCCGTGATGCAATCCCTTCTTTTCTCCTAAGAGGAGACTCCTGGTCGGACTTTGGACACACATGTGCCCAGTATCCCACCACTGGTTCGAGGACTCCAGCCACACATTCAGCCATGTGAGATCCAGCCACCTTAACCACTGTTCCACCTGTTGACCCAATTCTTTTGGTCTCTCTCACATCTTCTATTGCATTCTAACCAATGTATCTTTTCGACTTTCTTTCTTTTTATTTGTTTTGTTGCAATTTTTGCATTACTACCATATTCTTTCAAAGAAATCTGTTATTTTTTCCTGGTAGGAAAATAATACATTTTGTCGATAAAACATGAACTAAGAATAAAAAGAAATGCATGTTTTCACACTGGGCATTTATTTATGTATTTGAATTTTTCATTGTTATTCTAAACAATCTTATAATATTAGACATTTGAATGTGTGAATGGTCATTTCCTTTAGATAAAAAAGACCTTAAAATGGCATTCTTAAGGCAGAGTACACATATTTTCAAGGGTTTTGATATAGATCCCCATTTATATAGTAGTCCCAGGGAAATGACCTGGAGAGAATATCATATCTGCTCTTTCTTCAGATTAGGAGAACACTTGTTTTCCCCACATCCTAACCAACACTAGGTATTACTGATCTTTTAAATAGTTCCCAGTCTTAAAAGTAAGAAATAGCCTCTCATGTTTTAGTTTGCATTTCTTTGATTACTAGTTAATCTGAAACTATTTTCTTGTGTTTACTAACCCTTTGTAGCAGGAAATATTATATGATAGCTTATCATTACATTATTTTTTTCAAGAAAAATGTCATTATTGGGACCAGCAGATGGTATAATGGTTACGTTGCTGGACTCTCAAGTAGTCAACCCGGTTCGCGTCCTCGATTTGGCGGCTTAAAACTCATGATGGGTGTGTGTGTGCCCAAAGTCCCCAGAGGAGAATGGAGAACGGATTGTGGCGGTGGTGTGGCCATTAGCCTGTGGTGACTTCTTGCTTTCTTTCTCTATCTGGTGAGCACATGTGCCCTATAGTAAAAAACCTTTCTTAAAAACATAAGAAAAAGAAAAAGAAAAATGCCATTATTTATATCTTTGCACTGAAAGTAGCAAGTACATGCTAAACAAATTTCTCTGTGTGTATTATTTTACAGACAGTTTTTTAAAAGAAGAAAATTTAAAAATATATTTTATTGGATTATGTCCCAACATATGATATCTAAAATAAAAAGGATACAGAATCTATACTTTATATCTTGTGAAAAATTAGTCTAACTTTGAATTTTCTATTGTATTCTCTTCTTACTAGCGGTGTTATGATAGCAGTACATGTAGCAAGTGATATTTTTAGTGACCTGACAATTCGTACCTTCCCATAGTTGTATTACCAACGTAAGTTAAACTTAGACCAACTTTGATTTTCAGTTTTTGCTAACGTGAGGTCCAGTCTGCTTTAACATGGACTACCTTTATGAGGCAGTTCTCTGTAGATAATGCTAGAGAGTGACATGGACCACTGCCCAAAGTACAGTAACATTTCCTTTAGAATTGCCTTTCAATAAACTCCTCACAGTGCTTCAGTGGCATTAACTGGTGGGTGTCTTTATAATCTTTTTTATAGAGCTGTTCTAAAATTTGAAATGAGCAGACAGGGGAAAGTCAAATATTTTTCATAATAATGTTAAAATGAATGAAGAATGAATCTGGGAGCTTTATCAATTTTTTTTTTTAAATCTCAGATTTCTGATTTCCATTTAAAGTTCCTTGCTGATGAGTTTTGCATGCTTAATCTGCTAATGTGTGACTAATACCCTAAGTGCTTCTTCCCCAGTAGAGAGAACAGATCATTTGGAAGAGATTCAATTGCAGACCTCCTCTTATCAGGTTTACTTTATTAGCTTTGGTATCTGGATATACAGAGCACACCTTCTTCCTGCTGCAAGTGGGATTAGTTGCAAGGAGAAGAAAACATTCTTTGCCCTTGAGGAACCTTCAAAGTGAGTGAAAATTGCTGTGATGCAAACTCTAGGAAGCAATTTGTAAACCTTTGGGCCACTGCTTTGTTATTTCACATCTTGGTGTCTGTTCTTACTATTTCATCACTTTTTTTTTTTTTTTAATGTCTTGTTATGTTAGAGGAGTTATTTTGTTTGCTATAGTAGTCCCAGGGATAAGATCTGGAGAGAATATCAAAATGTCAAGGCAATGTAATCCAATAAGCAAGGGCAATGCTAGAATATAAGAAAAAAAATCCATAGAAGTGGAATTTTCATTGACTAAGCTTTTCCTCTCACCTACATTCCCCTTTTCTTCAGTCATTTATGTGGCAACCTACGGGTTTTATCCTGTTTACTTCTACACTTTAAGTAACCACAAGCTCACACTGTTATTCTATTAAGGATAACCTGCTTCTTCTTCAAAAGCATACGTGATTTAAGGGCAACATTCTGTATCTGTTATATAATGTTGAGTAAATGTTTAATGAATTGAAATAAGTGAAAAAGTCCTTAGATTCCTGGATACACACTGTTTAGCCTTGGAGTTTTCAGTAAGCTCCTTCATACAATGCTATTTCTCAATTCTCCACTTCAGGATAGAATCTATTTTTTTATTTCATTGAAGAGGGAAGACAAATAGCCAATGCATTGATTTATAAAAAAGCAAATACGTTATACAAAATATTTGAAATAAAGCAAAAAATTATTGACAGTTTTTGAGGGATAAAAATATTGAAAATAGGAAATCAGAACTATCTTTTAAAACATAACTAAGAAGGAAAGGAAGTTGGCATTTGGTATAGGCTGACTGCTTATTTCCCCCTACATCCTTATCTTGAAGTCCTAACACACATGGTAATGATATTAGGAGGCAGGGCTTTGGAAGGTGATTAGGTCATGAAGCCAGAACCCTTGTATTAGATTAGTTGAGGTTCTCCAGAGAAACAGAACCAATAGGAGACAGATAGATAAATGATATATAAATAGACATATAGACAGATAGATAAGAAGGAATTTTAAAATGGAAATTGGCTTACATGATCATGGAAGCTGAAAAGTCTCATAGTAAGCCATCTGCAACCTGGAGCAACAGGAAAGCCATTGGTCCAATGCAATTAGCATCTGAAGGCCTGAGAACCAGGGGTCCCTTTTGAGTAAATCCTGGAGTATAAAGGTCTAAGAACTTGTAGAGTGCCAATGTTGAGGGTAAGAGAAGATTAATGTCACATTCCCAGAAGTAAGAGTGAATTTTCCCTTCCTCCATTTTTTTTCTATTAAATCTGCCACAGATTAGATGATGTCTATCCACATTGGGGAGAGTGGATCTCCTTTATTCAGTCTACTGATGTAAATGCCAGTCTCTTCAAGAAACACCCTCACAGACACATTCACAAATAATGATTTACCAGCTGTCTAAGCATCCTTTAACTCAGCCAATCTGATACCTAACATTGACCATCATGGTCCCCTTAATAGGTCTAGTGCCCTTATAAAAGAGCTTGAGAGAACTCTCTCATCCTTCCACCATGTAGAGATACAGCAGTAAGATGCCATCTATGAGCCAGGAAATAAAGCCCCTACCAGATACTAAATTTTCTGGGTGCTGTCTTGATTTTAGACTTCCTATGTTCCAGAGCTGTAAGAAATTTCTGTTGCTTAAAAGCTACCCACTCTAGGATATCTTGTTATATAGCAGCCTGAACAGACTAAGACAGGTACTAAAGCACACAAAAGACTCAAATTTTCCAATATCTCTACACTGTAGCAAGAAAAGGGTGCAGTGATATTGCCAAATCTTGACCAGTGAATACACTTAAATTTTTGGAATAACAGAAAATAATTTTTTTAATAGAGATTTTTGCTATAGGGCATGTGTACTTACAGGAGACACAGAGATATACAGAGAGGCAGAAAGAGAGAAATCACCCACCCCAGGGGGGATGGCCACACCGTAATCTCATCTCTTCCATTCTCCTCTCAGGATTCTGGGCACACATGCACACGTGCCTGGCGCAAGTCCCAAGCAGCTGGGTCCAGGACTCCAGCTGCGGTTGACCCTGTGGGAGGACAGTGATGCAACCATTATGCCACCTGCTGGTCCCAACAACTTGGAAGTAAATTCTATCTTAGCAATATTTGTCAAAATAAACTTGGCGGGACCTATGAGATAAGTCATGTGATGCAGTGTGGAGAATGAATTGCACAACTGACTGGTAGTAGTTGAGCAGGAAAGAAGGCCTGAGAAAGACAAACGGAAACCAGAAAAACTATAGCATGATCATAAAACATGCTTGTATTTCCTCCCATGAGTGTGATAGCCATCAGCTTCCACATCCCTGTCTTCAATTTTGTCTGCTAAGGTCCTGTGCTGATAAATTGGTACAGAATCTCTGACTAGAAGAATCTCAAGAGATTTTACTGCAAGCATGTTACATCCCATGAATGTGAGTCAAGGAATATCTCTCTGCCCACCTGAGTTAGGAAGAGGTTTTTGCAAAAATTTTTAAGTTCTGGAGTTTGTAGTTCTCTCACTGGTTCAGCCCCACTTCTAACACATCTAGCCATATTTCTGTGATGAAGAAGGGTGCAATGAAATGAAACATAGTGGGAAAATTGTAAATACTCAAACTTTTTCTCCTGGGATATTCCAGTAGGTAAAAACTGTATTCCTTGGTATCTGTCTGGTTATTCTCTCTTGTTCCATCCCTACTCTGAGATCATCCTCACTTTTCATGACCTAGTCAAATAATGACCACTGTGGGCTAACCAGTTCATATTCATTACTGGCTTCTTTCAGTTGGATTTCACTGAAGAGCCAGTGACAGAAGACTAGAGAGCAGGAGGGAGGGGCTAGGTCATTTTCCCCCTGTTCCTTCCTGGACAGTCTGTGGTTATTATTATGTTTCTCTACCACTACAGCTTCTTCAGGTTGTCTCTCCTCTAAGCTCTAGCTTGGAAGGGTTCAGATAATGCTTTTATTCTGTTCCTTTAAGCCCTTGTGGTGGCGATGACTGTCCCCTAATGCTGGTCTGTGTATGTTTCTTTACCTCTTACTTAGTCCTTTATCCTTGCCCATATGTCTCACTTTTTTAAGGAGTCCCTTCACCAAAATCTCTTTATTTGAATCACCTAGGATAAATTCTGTTTTCTGCTGAGATAATGACTGATGTGAGAGCAAACCACAAAAGTACTTTCTTCTTTAGTCTATAGGAAGAAAAAGGGAAAATTTTAAATGTTATAATTATACCTGTGCTTCTAATATCCTGTATCTGGGAAGTATAATTTTGAGTCAATTAATTGAGTAGAAAGGGGAGAAAGAGAAGAAAAAAATGGATAGATATTTGATTTCCCTAAGCTATTTTCCCTTATTGCTGTGTGTTTAGCTATATATTGATTGGGAAACAAAGTGGGAATATTTTTTTTTTTTTTTTGGAGAGGTTTTTGCTATAGGGCATGTGCGCTTGCCAGACAGACAGAGGGACATAGAGACAGAAAGCGAGAAATCACCCCCCAGAGGGGATGGTCATGCTGCAATCACTTCTCCTGCATTCTCCTCTCGGGATCTTGGGCATGCATGCACACGCGCCCTGCGTGAGTTTTAAGCCACTGGGTCTGGGACACGAACCGTGGTCGACTACGTGGGAGTCCAGTGACATAGCCATTACACTAACTGCTGATTCCCTAAAGTGGGAATATTTTTGATGAAGTTTATTTAGTGTTAGACCTTTTTGATATCAGTAATAATTATTAAAACAAAAATAAAGGAACAGAGTAGTGGCAGTAAATACTTTTTTTTTTTTATTATCATCATAATCTTCTTTCTATTACACTAGATTACATATAACTTTACATTGACTTCCATTGCTTTTTCAAAAGGGAATGCCATGCATGTCAGTCAATACAGAGATATCAATCTCCCCGCTTTATCATTCAATATCTTTTCCATGCTTTTCCCAATAATTATTATTATAATTTTTTTAAACAGTCAATCACCATTTCTCATTTTGCTTATTAAAAAGACTTCACCCATCATGAAATACTTTCCAGACCGGTTCAGTTGAGAATACTATACATGTCATCATCAACAGGTAATAAACCATATCTATTTCTCATTAACATCCTGCCTCTCTATTGTTCACTGCTGTCTTTATCCTCTTCTCTCTCCTTTTTTTTTTTTTTATACTTTGTTTTTTATTATAAATTTTTTCTCATCACAACACACATATGAATTTTCCATCCAAAATACACTGTGCATTGGCTCAATCAAGCACATCAACATATATGTTCTCAGCAAATGATTTCCCAATTTTTGTGTCCTGCATACCTTGCCTTTTGTTTTGCCATCCTAGGTTCCCCATCCCCACCCTCTGCCATGTCCCATCTTCCTCCTCCATTGTCCCTGACATTCATGATTGCCCTCAATGGCTTCCGCCCCCCCCCATTCAATTGTTCTACCAATGAACTCAATTAGTCTAAGTATATCCACTAGCTAGCACAGCTGACATATCCTTACACATGTATCCAAATCTGATCCTAGGCATAAACCCCAGGGAGTAGAATGAACATATTATAAAGTAGACCCCAGTTGTGTCCATACAACTCTCTTCAGTCATCAAATGTGCATTTTTTTTTCCTCCTGCTTATTACTTTTTTTATATTAAATTATATTGCCTAACACTCATTCCCTGAGTATCATCACAACACACCAAGTGTAGTTTCCCATCTAGGATAAACTACATAGTGTCTTAATCAAGCATGTCGTCACCAATACTGTTCCATTTCTACTTTCATACATATAAATATGTTTTTTATCCTATGTTTGACCCTCAGCCCTTTCCCCCTCTCCCAATTACTCTATCTCTGCTATAGACAGCTATCCTCCAGAGGGGTCATTGAAAATGCGATACCTGCGAGTAGAGGGAGAGGGGTCACGAGTCCAAAGTTTTTAACAATAGGGAAAATAGATTCCATTCAAGGTTGGATCAAGTGTGGGTCTCGTGCAGTTCCGCAACTGTAGGTGAGTCTCCATGGAATACAGTTTCAGGAAGGCGGTTCTGGCAAGCAGAGTTGACCATCAGTTGATGCGGCACAGCAGCCATCTTGTGGTTAGCAG
>NW_006160214.1:1284976-1302226 GCF_000334495.1 Tupaia belangeri chinensis
CCGCCCCCGCCCGCCGCCGGCTTAGCAGGGCCCCAATACTTTTTTTTTTTTTTGAGAAGTTTTCACTATAGGCAGACAGACAGACAGAGACAGAGAGACAGAAAGCGAGAAATCATCCCCCAGGGGATGGCCACACCGCAATCCCTTCTCCTCCTTTCTTCTTTCAGGATCTTGGGCATGCACGCACACAGGCCCAGCGTGAGTTTAAGCCACCGGGTCTGGGACTCGAACTGCAGTTGACTACATGGGAGTCCAGCGACATAGCCATTACGCTAATTGCTGGTTCCAGTACTTTTCAATTATTACAAAGGGATAAGGGTTGACTATAAATACTGCTGTCATAACACTTTTTTAAAATAATTATTTTATTTACATATTTATTTATTTATCTAAATTTGACCAGAGAGAAACAGAGCAAGAGAGAGAGAGTGAAAAAGTAAGCCACCAGGTCCAGGACTTGAACCACAGTTGGCCATGTGGAAGTCCAGCACACCTTTAACCACCAAAACACCTACTGGCCCCTGTAACACTTGTTTTTAAAGATACTAGAAAATGTCATGTGACACCAGCAATTGTTCTGTAATTATCTCTGAGACAGTTCTCTTGTGAGTTTGAAAGTCTCACATGGTGAAGAAGAATTAATTTTTGAAACATATCTTTAATGTAAAATCTGGAAACTTGGAAAAACTTCTAAGGAATGGACTTCAAAAATGTTTAGTTCTTTTCATATTTTGCCTGAAATGTTGTATTCTTAAGTATTGGGTTGTTGGAAAAGTCATGACATATATTTTCTATGTAAAAATACATCATGACTTTTCTGACAACTCAGTATTTTTAGAGGAAGTAGTTAGATATGCTCATAAAACTGAAAAATACAGATATGAACTTCTATTACATTTTTGTGTTAATTTATTCATTTTTCTTTTAACTTTCCATTTAATGAATTCTAGTGTTTCATTGGTACTAGAGCAGTAAAAAAAGAAATTAAGGGGCTAACAGGTGATGTGCTGGTTAAGGCACTGGACTCCCATATGGCCTTTTGCAGTTTGAGTTCTGGCCCTGGTGGCATGCTTTCTAATGTTCTTTCTCTCTCTCACGGTCTGTCTCTTTCTCTTGCTGTCTCTCTCTGGTGAGCACACATACCAAAGTTAGTAGTAATAATAAATAAATAAATAAATAAATAAATAAACTTAAAAACCAGTTAAATGAATAACACAATGTCATTTTCTTAAAGAGAACATTCGTGAGGTGAACTGCAAGCACTGACGAAATGTGTTGCTCATAACTCAGTTGCAAATGTCAGAAACTTAGCCAAAGTGGTTTAAGGAAGATGGATTATCAGTCCACATCACTAAGAAATATAGGAGATAGATATAATTTTTGTTTAAATGTATGTCATTAGTTCCACTTATTCTCTTACAACTTGTCTTCTTTTTTTCTGTGCTGATTTTAATTTCAAGCAGTATCTTCCTGAATGGTGGTAAGGCTGGCTATTGAAGGAAAATTATTATAAACTCGTATTAACTTCATAGTTAGCAGTTCCATTCAAAAGATTATGCCTCTTTCCTGTTACTTGTAGCTAAAGTTTCAAGAAAGGTGGTGACTGGTCTAACCAAAAGTCATGTGCTATTCCTGAATATCCTTGTGACCAGATATTAAGGTTCACTGATTGGCTAATTTTTGGGTCATGTACTTATCCTTGTGGAAAATGGAAATGTGATGTAGAGGGTAACAAAATGGATTTTCCACAAAAAAGTCAGGCTATAAACCAAGAAGAAGACGAGAAGAAGCATGATGAACAAACAAAAACTGGTTTTCAAAGTCCACTACCATTCATCATGACTGGATAACATCAAACTTTCTTCTCATATGCATTATTTCAAAATGCTGCCAGTTGTTAATGGAAGTATTAGACATCCAATAATACAGTCATTCCTAAAGTAAATGGAAGAGAGTACTGTGACCATATTTAATTAGTTAATATTTGGCTAAGTTACTTCACATTTATTAGATAAATATGCTCCAAATCACTTAGGATTTCCAGATTACTACTAGGATTTCCAGATTATGACTTTTGAGTCTCCCTACTACTTATGCCATATCAGTATATACCCTACCACTTTAAAGAAGATGATTCTGGGAACCAGCAGATGGAGTATTGGATACACTTTTTGTACTCCTACATAGTCGACTGCAGTTTAAGTCCTGGACCTGGCAGTTTAAAACTCACGCCTGGTGCCTGTGTGAGTGTACAAAGTCCTGAGAGGAGAATTGATGAGAAGGGATTGTGGTGTGACCATCCTCCCAGAGGAACAAATTTTCGCTTTCTGTCTCTCTCTGTCTCTCTGGTGAGCACATTTGCCCTATAGCAAAAATCTGTCTAAGAAAAAAGGTGATTCCATATTTCCCTACTGAAATCAGTATCAGGTTTCGGAAAAGTGGGGAGAGCCTAATGGCAGATGAACATAAACGTGAATGGTGTAGAGATGCAAAAGAGGATGACACAAAAGAAACAGGGTTGGAATCTTATCCGATCTGAACTAATCAGAGGGACCCAGAGGGAACTCACTAAAAACATTAGTGGGCCAGACACTGGGGTCATCTCATAGAAGTTTTTAAATGTTCATTTGGGAAGTTTAAATTTGTCCTGAATATGTTGAAAAAATAATTAAAAATTTCAAGCAGTAAGGATTTGTAATAGAAAGGGTGTACTGGAAAAGGCACTGAAGTGAAATAAATAAGCTGTCAAACTGTTATTAGCTTCTTTGGAGAGGTTTTTTAAATTTATTTTATTTATTTTTTGCCATAGGGCACATGCGCTCGCCAGAGAGAGAGAGAGAGAGAGACAGAGAGACAGAAAGTGAGAAATCATCCCCCCAGAGGGGATGGCCACACCACAATCCCTTCTCCTCCATTGTCCTCTCAGGATCTTGTACACGCACGCACACGCGCCCGGCATGAGTTTTAAGCCACCAGGTCCAGGACGCAAACCGCGGTCACTATGTGGAAGTCCAGCGACATAGCCATTATGCTAACTGCTGGTCCCCAAACTGTTATTAGCTTCTTTATGTGCAGCAACAAGAATTCAGACTAGAGGAATGGTAGGGATATTTGAAAAGTCAGGTTCTTGTAGATGATTCTGAAATTTGGAGTCAGGGAAGGGAGTACAGAAGAATCACTGGGGAAGTGAGCTAAAATACAGATTCTAGGCATCTTTTCCTAGAAGGGTGGGTTGAATAGGTTTGGAGAGGACCGTAGTAGTATGTATTTTTATCAAGCACTTGTGATGATTCTGATGTGTGCCATTCACAGACTTTAATTTGTTTCTGAGGAGGAATAGGCAGGTGTTTGATTAACTATGGAGGACAATCAAGCTGAGAGGAGAGGGGAGTCATGGTTGATGGTAGTTGGAAGGTTGGGAAAGAGCTCTGATTGTAGGGAGAATTGATGAATTCTGTTTAGATACTCATTATTCACATTTATATTTGAACCTTGGGTCTGTGGATTTCATCTGGAGTTTTCTATGTGTGTAAAGCTAACAAGATGTCCTGGAATGAAAACTATTAGACACTAGTCCTTGATCACTAGTACTAAAACTGCACTCAGGACCTCCAGCTTTGCCCGCTTTGGGGTAGAATTTAAGGTGATAGAGGGCAGTGAACATAATAAAAACCATGCTGAGGTAATTGCATGTTTAGAAATGATTAATTGGACTTTTTTTAAAAAAATCTAGATATCATGCCTTTCAAAACTAATTCAATGTTATCTGGAAAACAGCATGAGAAGATTTTTGCTGGTATGACATAGAATCTTATATTTTCTTAGCTTGTCTCACACTGCCAAGATGTTAATAATGGTACTAATGTTGGGGAGATGATCCAAAGGTACAACCTTTCAGTTAGACCAAATGGATTAATTAGCATGGAAATTATAGTTAATAATAATAGTGTATTGTGTACTTGAAAATTAAGAGTAGATTTTTAATATATATACAAAATTTTATTTATAAATTAGTCCTTAATAAAAGAATAGTAATGTTGATAATGAACTTTATCCTCATGGAGGCAACAGTATAAATTGTTATTTCTTTTAAATGAAGTCTTTCTGTCAGATTTAGTTCTCTTTTAATTTGTCTAGATTATTTTAGAAAGATGTACTACTTTGAGGAAATGCAACATTTCTAGGTTTTCTTTTTTCTTTTCTTTTCATATCTGTACTATCTTTTCCTGGAGCTCTGTGAGTAGTGCTGGGCAACCAAGATATTTTCGTGATGTGGTTACTGCTTAATCTCTTGTAGCTCCCTGCTACAATTTTGATTATTCCAATGAAGTAGGGAAAAGCTGTTTTCATAAGCTGTACAACATTTCTAAGTATCATTTACTAAGGAAACCCTTCACCTCAAGCATCTTTCTCTTCATGACATACTGAGTGGTTTTGTGAAATATGACTTAAATGGCTTATTCACTTAAAGGTTTTTTACTCAGTCTTTCTTTCTTGATGCTCTCTTGGCCAAGACGTCTATCTGACCTGGTTGGAGTTACAAGTTTGTTTCATCCCAGTTTGTGAAGACTGAGGTCAATGTATATTTTGTACCAGAACTATTAAAAATTAATTAAAACTTACCTTTTTTCCCCAGGATTTTTCACTCTAATATGTCCAGTAATATGCTACATTTTCTATCTTTAAAAAACTATGAATGCTTATAATTTTAATTATTTCAAACTTCCTCCCCAATTCTACCACACTTTACAAAATATAAATCCATATTGTTATTATATGCCTGTCTTTTTTTTTTTTTTTGAGAGATTTTCGCTATAGGGCAAGTGTGCTTGCCAGACAGACAGACAGAGACATACAGACAGAAAGCGAGAAATCACCCCCCAGGGGGGATGGTCACGCCACAATCCCTTCTCCTTCTTTCTCTTCTGGGATCTTGGGTACGCACGCACACGCGCCTGGCGTGAGTTTTAAGCCACCGGGTCCGGAACATGAACCGTGGTTGACTACGTGGGAGTCCAGTGACATAGCCATTATGCTAACTGCTGGTTCCCATTATATGCCTGTCTTGAATGAGGGGGACACCAAAATGACTGATTCAAGGATTTAGAACAATACTGATTATTCATAGATTATCACAAATTTCTTCATTTTTGTTAAGGAATCTGTTCTGTGCAGCAAGATTTTAGTGCAAAGGTCAAAACCAAAAGAGGTAATAACTGATAAGAGATGAGTTGCTTCTTTCTCTGTTAATTTTGGTCTTTCTTTTTTTCTCTCTATTACTGACTTTCTAGGATATGAGGAAGGTATATTAGAGTATTACTTTTTTATGTAGAATAAATGAAAGTAAAATTTCTTCCCTGTGAGATCCATAGATATGTAACTCACACAACTTGAATTCAGCTATTAATTTCAGTGGTTAATCTCTATTTCTGTAAATAAGAGAGCGAGAAGCTAAAGTTTCAACTGAATTAGAGAGTGAGAAACTAAACTTAGATTGTGCATTCTCGAAGAAAGCAGTGGTCATAAAATGTTCATGTTGTTTCCTCTGCTGCTTTGTTCAGATCCTGTGGATAACTTTTGAGACTGATTAGGAGAGTTACTGAAGTCTCAAGCAGGACCATAAAGATCTTCTTAATTACGGCTTGACAGATAATGCCGCCCTACTGAATTGTTATATTAGGCAGGTCGGCTCCCCTTGGTGTCATCTTCTGTTTATAGGCCTGGACTGCAGCACATCTAGCTATGTCTCTAGTCTTTACTATGCTATCAAAGAATGGATGGCTGCAAATTTAAAAAAGTCAACATATGCATGCATGTGCACGCGCACACACACACACACTCTCTCTCTTTCTCTCTCTCTCATGCATACCAGAATAACTAAGGGTAATATAACTACAGAATATAGTGAGATTTAAGTTTTTCTTCATATAAACAATAACATATGGGTATATTCCATTGTTTCACAGGTTGGGAAAGGGTAAATAATAAATATTTGCATTTTATATTTTGAATCTGAAATGAAGATATTTCTAATTCAGTAGCAGAAATGCCATGTGTCTAAGTGGTACTGTTTTTAATCATCTTAATTAAGAAATCTTCTGGAGGAATGAAATGATGGTGCAGTGGTAAAACATGATGATGTACAAAGCAATCTCACATAGGAAGTTTCTTGGTTCAAGTCCAGAGACCTCACTGAGTACACTGGGCATGTACTTGGCCATGATTTGGGGCTAGCTATAGGTTGGGTATGGATCATGATGTCAAGACTCTGTTGTAGGTACTGCTTTTCTTTCTTCCACTCTCTTGCTCATGAAAATAGTGAATAAATAAACTAAGAAAAAGAAACACACGAGAGTCATGTTTGAAAACTTTGTTCCCCCTTTCTGAGAATTAGTTTGCCTTTTCTAAAACAGAAATGCTAGAATTGTTTCTCATTAGACTTTGTGATCACTAGTGAGGAAAAAAACACAACAGAGGAAAATATGAATAAAATTAGGAAAATGTTTTTTTGGTCATTCATTAAAAGGATACAATTCAATGGATTTTAGGAAAATTGTAGAGTTCTGCAACCATTTCACAATATGTCTTAGAGCATTTTGATTATCCCCTAAAGTGTTCCCATACAGGTGATTTGCAGTCTTAACGTTGTGTTACTTTTTGTCTATAAATTTCCGTTCTATGGTCATTTTCTATAAAAGGGATCAGTAATGTAGTCTTTATGTCTGACATTTGTTTATTTTTTAAAATAAGTTTTTGCCATAGGGTGTGTGTCTTCACTGGAGAGAGAGACAGATAGACAGTGAGAAGGAAAGTGAAAAATCACCCCCCTGGGGGGGGGTGGCCATACTGCAATCCCTTTTCTATTCTCCTCTCAGGATCTTGGGTATGCAAGCATATGTGCCCAGTAAGAGTTTGAAGCCACTGACTGAGACCATGGTCAGACATGTGAGAGTCCAGTGATGTAACTGCAACAGCATCTGCTGGCCCCTATGTCTGGCTTTTTCCCACTGAGTGTAATATTTTTGAAGTTCATCCTTGTTGTAGCATGTATAAGTAGTTCATTACTCTTCATTGCTGATTAGTATTCTATTGTATAGATATACCATATTTTGTTTACCTTTCACTATTTTATATGCACTGATTGCTTTCAGTCTTTAGCTATTGTAAATAATGCTGCAGTGAAGATTTACATGCATGCATTTGTGTGGATATACATTTTTATTTCTTTAGAGTAGATTCCGAGAGTGGTGTTGGCCATATGGTAGGTATATTTTTAACTATATATGATACGGTCATACTATTTCCTTTACATTCTCACCTGTACTACTCAAGGGCTCCAGCACCTCTGTATCCTTGATAACACTTCTCTATCTTTTCATAATAGTCAGTCTAGTGGTTGTAAGGTAGTATCTCACTGTGATTATAATTTGCATTTCTATGATAACTAATGATGTTGAGCATCTTTTAATGAAATTATTAGCCACTTGCATGTTTTCTTTGGTGAAATATCTATTCAATTTTGTGTACTTTTTTTTTGAATGGTTTTTACTATAGGGCGTGTGCGCTCTCTGGAAAGACAGAGAGACAGACAGAAAGCAAGAAATCGCCCCCTGGTGGGGGGTCGGGCGGTGATGGCCACGCTGCAATCCCTTCTCCTCCATTCTCCTCTGGGATCTTGGGCATGCATGCACATGTGCCCGGTGTTAGTTTAAGCCACCGGGTCCAGGACTCGAACCATGGTCGACAACATGGGAGTCCAGCGACATAGTCATTACGCTAACTGCTGGTCCCCAATTTTGTGTACATTTTAAAAATTAGCTTGTTATTCTTACTTCTGAGGCATAAGAGTTTCTTATATGTTTTAGATAAAAATCTTTTTATCAGATGCATGATTTGTGATGAAGCATTCTTTACTTAATCAGTTATCTTGACAGTTTTTTCTCTTCCAAATAATGTAAGAACATAAAATCTTTTTCTCCATTATTTCTTTCCTAACACAACACTACTTGTGTCATGTATTTTAATTATCTTTATATCAATATTTAATATTTAACATTATTAATATGTAGTAAATATTCATTTAGATTTACTCATATATTTACTTTTCTTGTTGCTTTTTATTCCTCATGAATCTTTAAAATCCAATCTAGAATCACTTTTTCTGCCTGAAGGACACCCTTTTGTTTGTTTATTTTTCTTTTTAGGATTTGCTATAGGGATGTGTGCTCACCAGAGAGAAACAGACAGGGAGAGAGAAAAGGAAAGTGAGAAACCACCACCCCTGCTCCGGGGCTATAGCCTTGCTGCAATCCCTTCTCTTCCATTCTCCTTTAGGGATTTTTGGGCATGAATCACATGTGCCCAGTGTTTTTTTTTTTTTTTTTTTTTTTTTTTTGAGAGGTTTTTGGTATAGGGCATGTGCACTTGCCAGAAAGACAGAGAGAGACAGAGAGATAGAAAGTGAGAAATCACCCCCTAGATGGGACGGCCATGCCACAATACCTTTTCCTCCATTCTCCTCTTGGGATCTTGGACATGCACGCACACGCGCCTGGAGTTTAAGCCACTGAGTCCGGGACTCGAACCACAGTCGGCTACATAGGAGTTCAGCGACATAGCCACTATGCTAACTGCTGTTCCCCCCCAGTGTGTTTTTCTAGTCCCCAGGTCTGGACTTGAACTGTTCAGTCAGTCTTGTGGGATCCAGCACCTTAACTGCCACACCACCTGCTGGTCATTTATTTCTTTTTTAACCAGCTTTGTTTAAAAGGTTATAAACTGCATACTATAAAGTTTAACCATTTAAAATGTATGATAACAATACTCTAGCACTCCCAGCTGTAGGCAACTATTATTCTTTCTGTCTCTAAATTTTCCTATTTTTGCATTTCTTTTCTCATTTTACATTCATTCTAGAATATATAAGATACTTTTTTCTTTCTTTTTCTATTTTTGGTAGGTTTTTGCCATAGGACACGTGTACGCTCACTGGAGAGAGACAGAGAAACAGTGAAAGAGAAAGTGAGAAATCACTCCCCACCCTTCCCAGAGAGAATGACCATGCTGCAATCCCTTCTTTATTATACTCCTGGGATTTGGGGCAAGAATATTTCTATTTTAAAAAGACAAGGTCTCACTGTGTTGTGATCTTGTGGCACAGTGTCCTGATTAGCTGGGACTACAGGCGCATACCAGCATTACAAGATCTTTCAGAGAAGATTTTACAGTGTTATAGTGTTATCTTCAGGCTTATGATCCTCATACTTCAACCTCCCAAGTTGCTACGTTTACAGGTGCATGTCACGACACCCAGCTCTTAAGTGGCCAACAACTTTCAGGAATTTAAAGATATTATATTCCAATTTTACAGTTTCTATTAAGAAGTCATTAGTAAGCCTTTAGTTGTGTCGAATACCTTTCTTCCTCTAGCTGCTTTTAAGATTTTCTCATTTTTGTGTGTGTGTTTTTAGTAGTTTGATGTGCTAGGTTCTTTATTCTGTTTATTACTGTGTAAAAATTACCCCAAATTTGTAGCATAAATCAATCATTTTATTCAACTTAGAAATTCCATGTGTCAGGTACTTAGACACAGCATACTCAAAAAGCTTTCTTCCAGGATTTCATGGAATAGATTACTAATGCCCTTATTAATTTCTTGACCTCCTGGGATAATGATTATCCAGATGTTAGGGGATTTGGTGGTATCTAGTATTACTTGTATATTATTCTCTATTTTGGGGTTATTTTCTCAGTCTTTTTGGTGAATTTTTCTAGGTCAGAGTTCTATCTTCTACATCTGAGACTCAATCTATATTCTCACAGTGCAGGAACAATCAGTTATCGAACTGGCACCAGGACGTTTTGGGTGTCTGTTCTAAATCACCAGTAATCTATACATAAAGTCCTTCAATAACTCTGCCTTTGAAAATTTAAAGTGAACAAGATGGGGACCAGCAGATGGCATAATGGTAATGTTGCTGGATTCCCCTGTAGTTGACTGTGATTCAAATCCCAAGCCTGAGGGTTTAAAACTCACACTAGGCTCGTGTGTGAGTGTGTGTGTCCAAAATCTCAAGAGGAGAATGGAGGAGAAGGGATTTTGGCTTGGCATCCCCCCCCAATGGTTAATTTCTTGCTTTCTATCTCTCTGTCTCTCTTTGTCTTTCCAGTGAGTGGACGTGCCCTATAGCAAAAATCTCTCTAAAAAAAATTAAATCAACAAGGTAGAGTTTTAATATAAAACTGAGACTGTTTTAATATATGTGTGGCTGAAAGTTACAGATTTACTGGAGATGTCACTAAGAGAGCTTACTATTTAGTGAGAAAGAAGAGATATGGCAGTTCATAGGTGGTTGCAGTTATTTAAAAAATGTATTTTCAGAGCATAATGAGTTAACACGTTTTACTAAAACAATTATACTTGGTTTAGATAAAAATTCTCAGCTTAACATGATTTAAATTAAGCTACCTTAGTTATTACCTGAATACTTAATTTATATGGGACTGAGGCTTAAAGAGTACAAATTCATGTAGTGAAAACATGGGGAAACAGGAGTCTGAAGTTACTCTGCCTTTCTTCAAAATCCATGCCCTTAACCACTTTATGCCTAAGTATTTCTCCAAAATTATAAAATGCCATCTCTTTCTTATGGCATATAAGAATGCTCACAGATACCTTAACTAAGACCCATCCCTTACTATGAAAAAGAGCTTCTTTTTTTCTGATTCCATGACAACCAAGCAACATTCTGATAATGTGACTTTCTCTGTAGTTTTCCCCAGGAAAGAAGTGAGTCAATTATGTCAGTATTGATGCGTGGTATAAATGAAAGAATTTTTCTTACTATCAGTGAATACATAGCCATTTTGCTTTACCTTAGTCAAAAGGAACTTTTCCCGAAGAGACAAAAACAATTTTTAGTGTACTGATAAAAATAAGCTGGAATAGACTGAATATTTGTGTTAACCCCAGAATCCTTATATTTTGAAACCTATTCCCCCAAAGTGATAGTATTTAGAAGCAAAATTTTTGGGAGGCAATTATGTAATGAGTGTCAAGACCTTATAACTGGGATTAGTGTCCTTGTAGAAGAGGCTCTGAGAGTCCCCTAACCCTTTACATCATGTAAAGACTCAGTAAAAAAAATAATCATCCATGAGGAAGTCAGCTCTTACCAAATTCAAAATTTGCTGGTATCTTGTTTTTGGATTCCCTAGCCTCCAAAACTGTAAGAAATAAATTTCTATTGCTTATAAATTGTCCAGTCTGTGGCATTCTGTTATAATAGCCTAAACAGACTAAGATAGCACCTTTATGAACCCACCAGGTGACCGGGCTAAACTGTGCTGAATTCACCAAGATAAGTGTTGACCTAGGAGGACCTTGTCTGAGCTGGTCCTAAACTTCCCTAAACCACACTGTTGGTAAAGCTCCATGATATTTTAAACCATGGCATTTATAAAAGCATTAAAAATGTAAGAAGATCTAGGGACCAACAGTTAGCGTAATGGCTATGTTGCTGGACTCCCATGTAGTCGACTGCGGTTCAGGTCTTAGACCTGGCGGCTTAAACTCACGCCGGGCGCATGTGTGTGTGCATGCCCAAGATCCCAAGAGGAGAATGGAGGAGAAGGGATTGCGGTGTGGCTATCCCCCCTGGAGGGGGGCGGATTTCTCGCTTTCTATTTCTCTGTCTCTCTCTGTCTTTCTGGCGAGCACACGCGTCCTATAGCGAAAACCTCTCCAAAAAAAAAAAAAAAAAAAAAAAAAAAAAAAATCAAAAAAAAAAAAAAAAAAAAGTAAAAAGATCTAAATGAATGAAAGAATCAGAGCAAAGGCCAAATAAAATATAAAGATAATATAAAACCAGATGTTAAGGTTAGTCCACAAAATATATGCCATAGAATTTAATATCTTGTTAGTGACAGGCTTTAAATTTGCCTCTTTAAAAGAATTAAAGTGGGGAAACATGATAAGCAAAGGATTTGTGACAGTTACTTTTTTAAAATTTGTTTCTTTCTGAAAGAAAATAACATAAAAGTAATAGCACAAACTGGTTAAAAACCAAATGCTGTGATTTATTTATTTATTAATTTATTCACCGATTTACTTTGTCGATATTTATTGAATAATTACTGAGTGTGAGGCACTCTGCTCGGCCACTGCAAACACTAGAAAGACAAATACGGCTGTAAGTACGTTGGAGGAAGCTATGCTGCAAACCTCTATAAATATTTTGTTTATGTGTGCTATAGTTTGGTTAATAAAGATTTTTCTGAGTCAAGATATTTTTATATGAGGCAGTTACATTTAAAAATTTGCCAGGATGATCCTTCTGGAAGCCAGTGATCTGAGACTGCTTTCTGTACTATTTCATTCATTCTCCATGAAAACATTTTTGCCCTTATTCGGGATTTTAATTATAAAGTTGGCATGGAGTTTTCACACTTAATTTATTCCCAAAGCTATAATTCAGTGTTTCTATAGACATCAGTAAAAAGCTATTTAGACCAAAGTCCTTAAGTAGGCTTCAGGCTATTTTTTTGAACCTTTCCAAGTAAACAGGCCGAAGTCAAGTGTATGAGTTCACTGGGGAAGAGCGAGAAGGCGTCTGTGGCTGGAAGGGAGAGGAGCAGCGGGAACTGAGAGGCAGGAGTGAGACAGATTACATAGGGTTCTAAATTTTGATAAGGAGTTATGCTGTGAATTTATGTCTTCATATTTAAATATTTAATTCAAATACCTTTTCTTTCACAATTCTACTGCAGAATGGTTTGTTCATATGGGTGTCCCCTGTCTTTGAAATTCTACTAAACTTCTTATTGGAGCACAGGAACTAACCCTTAATAATTGGTTTTACTACTTCGCTTATGTTACTCTTGTCCAAAAACAAGATGAATTTTGAGACAGAGTCCATGTTATACTTAGTTTCACCTAAGGTCTAGATGCAGTCAAGATTCCATAAATATTAGATGATTTTTTTTCCTAAGAGGTTGGGGCTTGGGAACCAGCAGTTAGAGTAATGGCTATGTCGCTGGACTCCCACATAGTCGACTGCGGTTTGCGTCCTGGACCCGGTGGCTTAAAACTCACGCCAGGTGCGTGTGCGTGCATGCCCAAGATCCTGAGAGGAGAATGGAGGAGAAGGGATTGCGGCATGACAATCCCCCCCGGGGGGTCATTTCTTGCTTTCTGTCTCTATGTCTCTCTCTGTCTGTCTGGCGAGCGCATGCACCCTATAGTGAAAACCTCTCTCCCCAACCCCCCAAAAAAGAGGTTGGGGCTAAGAAAAGAACAAAGAAAAGTATGGGTGACATGAAAATATGTGTCATTTCTATTAAGAAAATAAAGCAATTCATTTAAAGATTGGAGAATCAAATCATTTCAAATTATTTTCTAATAATTTATGTCTTCCATTTTAAGCCAGATTTTAATCATTTATCAGTTTTTGTTTTAAAATGCATCTATCATTAATTAATTATCTCAATGAGAATGGTCTGTATTATCTTTCTTCCTTGAGTCTTGATTTAATATTCACTCTTGTCAAATGGTTTGGTCACGGCTCAGATGTTACTGTAAAATTGGAAAGAGTACAGCATTGTTCCACTATGCTTTTGAAAAACTACTGTATCTTTTATATTAGGTAAATAGACACAGTCCTAAAAAGGGGATATGCATTTCCATTCTAATTCTTTTCATACTGATGTTACATAAAGCACGTCTTGAGAGCCAAGAATGAACAAGAACTGTTTCTTAAAGAAGAAAAGATAAAACAAGATAAAGACTTCAAAGCCGATGCCATTACGTCTTATCTTGAAAAGAACAAAAAATTACCAGGAAGCATCAGAAAAAAAGAAAGAGGTTACTATTACAAATCCTGGGGAGAGTTTCAGAAGGGAGCAGGAAATTTGCAGGAGAGGAGATATATTTATATAACAGACAACAGGTCTGTGAAATTTTCTAGTTAATGCAAACAAAAGGCAAGGGTTTTATTATACCTACTGGCTACCTGATGTTTCAAACTTCCATAGGAAAACATATCTAAAAATGTATAAAATAAAAAATGTCTAGTACCAGATTTTGAGAAACTTTTAAAGACACTATCAGAATTTCTCAATTACAGTTTCACATGAACCAGATTTATTAAGAACCAACATCAGCATCAATCAGCATCAGTAGGTTGTTAGGTCTGAGGTGTCCCACGGTGCCATGCACTGAGGAAGTACTTTGTGTTATTGTGTCATATTTCATTGGCTCAGCAAGTCCCTCAAAGCTCCCACTCTCTGCAAAGCACATGCTAGGGAATGTAGAGGATCCAAAAGTGTTTGAGGTAATTATTCTGTTCTTACAGAGAAGACAATTTTAGAAAGTAGCAATTGCTGACACCTTTAAGAATCTTCAAAAATTTTTATATGAATTTTAAATATATAAAATATTAATTTAAACAAAATTAATGATATTTAATAAGAATTAAAATGTTACATAATCTCATCTTCAAGAAATATATTATTCTATCTGCACATCTGGTTACCCTTCTGTGACCTGTGTGAAAATTTTCATCTTCATGTCCCCTTCCCAGTCTCTATACTCATTAAGTCACTTAACATTTAGATCATTTTTTTGTTATTGTTTACTTATTTATCTTTCAGTTCCCTTACAAAGACAAAAATTGCATGAAAGGACTTGTAAAGTCAAGTCTCTGCTTGACTGTTCTATCCATAATAATAAAGGTGCCTCAGACATAGATATTCTGGAGACATTTTGAATAGATGGTAAATCCGTGCTGCTTAGATTCTATTTCATAAAAAGGAATGCTAATAAAAATACATTCTTTTACTGATGGCTTCTTGAATTTCAACATATTTTCTTTAAATGTATAAAATACAAGTTTTGAATTTTAAAGAGTATAGTAGTTGCATATAAAAACAATTCAACAAATTATGGTAAGCTCTACTCATATTAATTTCTCTCATACCCAAATATAAACTTTACCTATTAGTTATAATTGCATACCTTAATTATTATCTAATGACTGTTGAAAATAAAAATGTAGGAGATCAAAGATGGCATAATGGCTATGTCATTGAACTCCCACATAGTCGACCACGGTTTGGGTCCCAGACCCAGGGGCTTAAAACTCATGTTGGCATATGTGCATGTGTGCCCAACATCCCAAGAGGAGAATGGAGTAAAAGGGATTTCTTGCTTTCTCTTTCACTATCTCTGTCTCTCTTCAGAAGGGCATGCACCCTACGGCAAAAACATCTTAAAAAAAAAAAACAAACTTAAAAAAAAAAGTTCAGACCAGTCTCCTAGCCTAGCAGTTAAGAAAACTGCATCCCCAAAACCCAATAATAGTTAGAGTTCCAGTAACAAGGGCTTGAAAAACGTACCAGGCCTATGTACACATGCATGTTCAAAATTTTGACAGGAAGGAGAATGGAGGAGAAGGGATTGCAATATGACTATTCCCTGGAGTTTGCGTTTCCCCCCCTGTTTCTCTCTTTCTGTGTGTCTCTCCATCTCTCTCTGGTGAGGAAACATGCCCTCTGGCAATTAAAAAAATAAATAAGAAATGTGTTTAGAGTTTTAAAATTATGAACCTAACATAACCAAGCACCAAAATTTATAAGTATTGGGTAATCTGAAAAGTTATGATGTGTTTTTGTATGCAAAAATGCATCATGATTTTTCCAATGACCCAATGTAATAAAAATCCTGCACTTCATGTTAAGAAAGAAGTTGGGGCCAATAGGTGGCATTGTGTTTAAGACTCTGGACTCCCACATGGTTGACCACGTTTGAGTCTAGGACCCGGCAGCTTGAAACTCATGCTGGGTGACTGCATCCCACATGGAAGACTAAATGATTCAAGTCCAACAATTGTCTTCCCTTTCCATCTTTAAGAAGAAAGAAAGAAAGAAAGAAAGAAAGAAAGAAAGAAAGAAAGAGAAAGAAAGAGAGAAAGAAAGAGAGAAAGAAAGAAAGAGGAAGGAAGGAAGGAAGGAAGGAAGGAAGGAAGGAAGGAAGGAAGGAAGGAAGGAAGGAAGAAAGAAAGAAAGAAAGAAAGAAAGAAAGAAAGAAAGAAAGAAAGAAAGAAAAACTTATGCTGGGTACATGCCCAAAATCCCAAGAGGAGAATGGTGGGGAAGGGATTGTGGTGTTTCTCCTCCTCCTGAGGGGGAGATTTCTTGTTTTCTGTCTCTCTGGCAAACGCATGCCCCTATAGCAAAATCTCTCTCAAAAAAAAAAAAAATCATCTCTCAGTGATTAGCTAATAGACTTAAGATAGATGACAGATATAGCTGCTTACTTTTCAGTGCAGTATATTCCACTAATGGAGTATTTATGAATGGCCTTTAAGCTTTTTATATAAATTAGCCACACTGTATTACAGAATGAATGGCAGGTAATTTTAAAAGAAGTGAAATGTTGTGGCCAGCAGGTGGCATGGTGCTTAAAGTGTTGGACTCCCACATGGCTAACCACGGTTTGAGTTCTGGACTCAGTCATGCTGGACTCACGTGTGTGCTCGAAATCCTTAGAGTAGGTGATTTCTTACTTTTCCTCCCTCTGTCTCTCTCTGTCTCTCTTTAGTGAGTGCATGAGCCCTATATAGCAAAGCAAAACAAAACAAAACAAGATGTGGAATATATTAAAATTTAAGATGGCAACAGTATTCCTATTTCCTGTTACCATGGATAATAGTAAATTCACTGAAGTCAAGAAAGAAAGGTATGAAGATCTTTACCTAATAGAGATTTTTTTTTTTTTTTTGTCTTTATGAGAGATTTTTTGCTATCAGGCATGTGCACTTGCTGGATTCACAGAGAGACAGAAAGTGAGAAATCACTCCCTGGGGGAGGGGAGGGATAGCTATACTACAATCCCTTTTGCTCCATTATCCTCTCAGGATCTTGGGCATACATGCATGGACACATGCCAGCGTGAATTTTTAAGTTGCTAGGTCTGGGACTCAAACTGTAGTCAAAATATTTTTGAGAAAATTGTACACCTTAATTATTATCTAATGATTGTTGAAAATAAAAATACAGGGGACAAGCAGATGGCATAATGGCTTCTGGGACTATGGCTTGGTTCCAGACCCAGTAACTTAAAACTATTAGTATGTTTCTTTTTTTAAGAATTATTTCATTAATTTATTTTTTTAAATTTTTAAATTTGACCAGAGTGGGACAGAGAGAGAGGAAGAACAAGAGAGAGAGAGAGAGAGAGAGAGAGAGAGAGAG
>NW_006160214.1:1302867-1308052 GCF_000334495.1 Tupaia belangeri chinensis
TTTTGTTTTTTTTTTTTTTTTTTTTTTTTTTTTTTTTTTTAGGTTTTTGTTATAGGGTAAATGTGCTGTCTGGAGAAACAGAACCAGAGAAATAGAAAGTGAGAAATCACCCCTCAGGGGGAATGGCCACACCACAATCTCTTCTCCTCCATTCTCCTCTTGGGATTTTGGGCATGCATGCACATATGCCTGGTGTGAATTTTAAGTTGCTGGGTCCAGGACTAGAACTGTGACTGTTGACTATGTGGGAGTCCAGTGACGTAACCATTATGCCATCTGCTGGTCCTGATTTTTGAAATTTTATATAGGACATAATATTGTTATATCATTCTCTTTTTCCAATAATACCCATTTTCATTTCATAGAAGTTATCATTATAACAATATCTTTTTGTTCTGTTATGTTTCATATTTTGGTAGAGGGTGCAAATACTCACCAGAGAGAGACAGAAGGACAGGAAAAGGCACCACCCATCAGTAATGGTCACACCATAATCCATTCTCTTCCATCTGCTCCTCCTTTTAGGATTTTGAGCATGCACGCACATGCACCTGGTGTGTTTCTCGATCCACTGGGTTCTGAACTTGAACTGCTTGGTTGGCAATGTCGGATCTGGCTGCCTTCACCATCAGGCCATGAGCTGGGCCAAGATTTAATGTGATAATAGAAGACACCGTGAAAGCAATAGATTCAAGGGCTGATTCATAGCCTAGTGGTTAAGGGAGCTGAGTCCCACATGACTGACCACAGTTGGAATTCTGACCCAGCAACTTGAAAAATCCATGGGGTGCGTGTGCTTGTGTGCCTACTATATCCCGACAGGAGGAGAAAAGGAGAAGGGATTGCTGTGTGACTTCGCCACAGTAAGGTGTGCTTTCTCTCTCTCTGCTTCTCTGTCTCTCTTTAGTGAGTGCATGAGCCCTATATAGCAAAGCAAAACAAAACAAAACAAGATGTGGAATATATTAAAATTTAAGATGGCAACAGTATTCCTATTTCCTGTTACCATGGATAATAGTAAATTCACTGAAGTCAAGAAAGAAAGGTATGAAGATCTTTACCTAATAGAGATTTTTTTTTTTTGTCTTTATGAGAGATTTTTTGCTATCAGGCATGTGCACTTGCTGGATTCACAGAGAGACAGAAAGTGAGAAATCACTCCCTGGGGGAGGGGAGGGATGGCTATACTACAATCCCTTTTGCTCCATTATCCTCTCAGGATCTTGGGCATACATGCATGGACACATGCCAGCGTGAATTTTTAAGTTGCTAGGTCTGGGACTCAAACTGTAGTCAAAATATTTTTGAGAAAATTGTACACCTTAATTATTATCTAATGATTGTTGAAAATAAAAATACAGGGGACAAGCAGATGGCATAATGGCTTCTGGGACTATGGCTTGGTTCCAGACCCAGTAACTTAAAACTATTAGTATGTTTCTTTTTTTAAGAATTATTTCATTAATTTATTTTTTTAAATTTTTAAATTTGACCAGAGTGGGACAGAGAGAGAGGAAGAACAAGAGAGAGAGAGAGAGAGAGAGAGAGAGAGAGAGATTGAGAGATTGAGAGAGAAAGCTTCCAGGTCTGGGACTTGAACTGCAGTAGGTCATGTAAGAGTCCAGCACCTTTAACCACCATGCCACCTGCTGCTCTCCCTTTTTAAGAATTATTTTATTTAACTTTATTTATTTATTTATTTATTAATTTATTTATATTTTTTGCACCTTGGCGTTTTTCACACCACTGAATTGAGCTGTTAGCCATGAGAGATTCAGCTCAAGTAACTACCAGGGCATAGGCTGACACCCTCAAAGAGTAGAGTACCTGGTGTTTACAATACAAGTCACTTTTTAAGGTGTACCATTTTAATTATAACAATTTATTCATTCATTCATCTAGGAAATTTCATATAATGTGCCAGGCACTACAGCTACATGAATATATGAAATAGAGAAAAATGTATGTATGTATTTTCAGTAGTATTTTAAATCACATTTAACTTTATTTAACTTTTATTTCTTCAAAAATTTCTATCAAATTTTCTGTTTTGTAAATCTACCCAGGTAAGTTTTAATAGAAATCTATCTATCTATCTATCTATCTATCTATCTATCTATCTATCTATCTAGATATGTGTATATATAGATTTTTTTTGCAAGTATTTTTTGCTTTCAAAGTGCAAACTGACCCACTTAAATAATAATGTAAATAAATTGAAGACTTTGCTCCAAATAAGCTGGTACAAACTGAAATGAAGGGTACCTTTGGAGGAGGGATTTGAGAAGAATAAAGTTTAAAATATGTATATATTGAAGCTTGGGTGTAAGATACTTTTGACCTTTAGAGTCAGACCACTAGTCAAATCATTCTGTGGATTAGAAGGACTAGTGAATCAAATGCCTGAGAGTGCTTATTACAAGGATGCATTGTTTTCATCTGCCTTGTTGTGTCTTACAAAACTTTAGGTAGCACTTTAACTTTTTTTGGTGGCAAATTATTATTATTTTATTCATTTACATTTTCTCATGAACATTTACTTTACATTTCAAAAAATTTTGGCTCATATGCCATAGTTCTTGAGAGTTAATGAAAAAATTTCAAAATTTCCAAAAAAACTTGAATTTTAAAGATAACCTTCAAAATATTTGTTATAATTTTGTCTGTGACTCTATAACAACAGGAACAATATAGTTTTAAATACTTTTTTTCTTTTTTTGGAGAGGTTTTCACTATTGGGCGCGTGTGCTCGCCAGACAGACAGAGAGAGACAGAGAGACAGAAAGCGAGAAATCACCCCCCCAGGGGGGATGGCCACGCCGCAATCCCTTCTCCTCCATTCTCCTCTCGTCCGCCACCTTATCCCAAAAAAAACCTTTCAAAAAAAAAAAATACTAAATTTTAAAGAGAATGTTCAAAATGTTTCTTATAATTTTGTTCGTGACTCTATAACAACAGAGATAGTATGGTTTTAAATACTTTTGAGAAAATACTTACATGTCAACTACTCAAACTGTTGAGAAGCAAACACCCAGCACACAATTCACCCATGAACCTTCCCAACTCAGCTCTGTCTCCCAGGTATTCTGTGGTTTATCACCTGCTAGCAAAGATCATTTTCTTTCTTCAAAGTCTTCCTCAAGGTAATCCTCCGTTGTGGCTGCTCTTTTGCATTTTCTCCTGATTACAATGCTGGGCTGAAAAAGTTCAGGTTATTTTATGGTACAAATTCTTTCATATGGCTTCTCTAATCCTCTCTGGCAGGCAGAGTTGTTTATGGTGCCAGGCAATCTTTCCAAGACCTTCTGTTGGCTTTCTTGAGATCTACCTTAGTTCCATTATTTTCTGGTCATTATCTTCAGATATGATATTCCAGTCAATGCCCTGGCAATAACAAATATTTCTAATTTCTGATTAAAGGCAACAGGTATTATTGAACTTATGCGATAACCCTTCTGCCACAAAATAAGAATACTCACAAGTATTTTCCAATTCCAAAGGGCTGAGGAAGGGATAAAAGTTTATGCTTCAAATTCAAAACAAATAAACAAACAATCAACCAAAAAAGAAAAAAACCCCAAAACACCATTTTAACAAATTGCTGAACCCCTAGAAGTTAAATATCAAGGTTATTATTGATATTTCCAGACTCGTCCCTAGCATTAACTTGGTTGCTTTTTGTTCTCTTATTTCTGTCTGTGTGACTTTAGTTTTCCTGGTAAGCTACTCCCTTCATAACTTCTTGGAGAACTAGTCTGCTGTTGGTAAATTCTTTCAGGTTTTGTTTATCTGAGAATGTTTTTATCCTTTCTCCCCATATGAAGGATAATCTTACTGGGTATAGTATTCTTGGTTAAAATTGTTTTTCATTTAATACTTTGAGTATATTTTCCCATTCTTTCCTTGCTCTCATTGTTTCTGATGAAAAGTCTGATGTTAGCCTGATGGGATATCCTTTGTAAGTAACCTGACGTCTCTCTCTTGCCAATTTTAGTTTCTTGTCTTTGTCTATGGATTTGGGCGGTCTGGCTATAATGTGCCTTGGAGAAGATCTTCTAGGGTTGATTCTATGTAGGGTCGTTTCTGTTTCTTGGATCTGGATATTTGAATGCCTCTGTAGGTTTGGAAAGTTTTCTTCTGGGATTTCATGTAATACATTATCAGTGCCCTTATCAGTTTCTTCACCTTCTGGGATACCAATTATCCAAATGTTTGGATGTTTAACAGTATCTAGTATTTCTCGTACATTCTGCTTATGATTTTGGATAATTTTCTCAGTCGTTTTGGAGATTTTATCCCAGGTCAGAGGTTTTTTTCCCTTTAATATCCAAGATTCAATCTTCTGCATGGTCTAATCTGCTTTTAATACTTTAGAGGAAAGTTTTGATTTCCTGTATTACAGCCTTCATCTCTAACAGCTCCATTTGATTATTTTTTATGGTGTGTTTTTTTTTTATGGAGTGTATTTTCTTCCTTCAAATTATGAAAAAACTTCCTCACCTCTTGGAACTCATTGTCTCTTTTCTCTTGCATCTTCTGGAGTTTATTGTTTCTCACCTCTTGCATCTCATTTAGTTTTGTCACTATGAATATTCTGAATTCTTTATCAGACATTTACATGGGTTCCATTGTACTGTCTGTGGATGATGAAGGGTTGTTTTTTTTTCCTTTGGGAGAGAGATATTTTCTTGGTTTCTCTTATTTCTTGTGCCTCTGTGGTGATTTCTGGACATCTGGTGGATTATATGTGTCTTCCTAATTTCTTGGAGTTACTTCTAAGTGTTCAAGGTACATGGGAGTAGGTGATCCGCAATCTTTTTGCAGCTCCATTTCTTTGATGCTCACCAAGCAACCTGCACTTTTGACTT
This sequence comes from Tupaia belangeri chinensis, assembly GCF_000334495.1. Taxonomy (NCBI): domain Eukaryota; kingdom Metazoa; phylum Chordata; class Mammalia; order Scandentia; family Tupaiidae; genus Tupaia; species Tupaia belangeri. The sequence goes on from NW_006160214.1 coordinate 1,307,736, forward strand.
TGGAACTAGATACTACAAAGGCCCACAGTTTCTCGAGAACAGGTGCACCTGAGCTGAGCTGCAGGGTTTCAACCGAGAGTTCAGAGATGTGTGAGAGGAGATGAATCATGCTCTCTGCAGCTCCATACTTCTCCCTGCTGCTCACTCTGCAATCTCCTCTAAAATTTAGTCATTTGGTGATGTATTCACTTTAGGCTAATTGTTTAGAGAAGGTTTTTGCAACTGTAAGATCATGTACTTCCCTTTACTGTAACATACTTCTGAGAAAATTTCTCTCCTCTACTTTGTTTTTTTTTTTTTTTTTTTTGAGAAGTTTT